>NW_019387741.1:0-3569 GCF_000671375.1 Centruroides sculpturatus | reverse complement strand
CCACTGACTAAATGTACTAATGAGCAGGAAATGTACAAGACATTAGATAGAGCTGATGTTAACACGATTTATAAGATATATAACTACGTCAAACAACTAATTAAATAATAATTATGACAAAATATCAATATAAATATATTGATTAATAAATGGTAAATACTAATATTGTTAAAAAAATTATTATATGAGAGGTTAATATGCGTTTCATCAAAATAAAACGCCCTTGTAACAGGCGAAAGCCTTTTACGCCAATAAAGATTACTTACTTTCTTAATTATACATTGTGGAGTTGTTGATGTTCAAATGCGTCTCTACGAATGCTGAGTGTTTTCAGGATGATGTTAAAGTACGGACACGAAAAAATTAAAGTAAAACTCAAATTTGCTATATTAAGTGACAAATGTTTTATTAAAAATAACATGGATTTACATGTTTGTACACTGCAAACTAAGAACTTTAATAAAACATTAACATCGTGTCACTGAAAATAATATTGTTGAAAATTTTGTACCAAAAAGCTGTTACCTATTTATCTGGACAGGTGTGAAATTGCAGTTTTCATACAATTTAAATACAATAGAAACGTACAAAGACAGAAACAATATACGTTAATTCGGTCGAATGTAAATATAATTTGAAGTGCATAAATATATAAATGGAAAATATTATAAAGAAAAATATGTTTTATCGAAATTTTAATTTCACTTTTATATTCAAACAAGGGGAGACTATCCGATTTCTTTTTGAAAGAGTAATATAAACTGTTGTTTTTTCTTTTTCTAGAAGGGACAGTTGCAAATATGGTGTGGCTGACTCGCCATTGGATGCGTTTCATATTATTGCTGTTTAAACTTTTTTGTCAAAATTAGGTTTGGAGACATTTGGGGTTCCCTGTTTTTCATTTAATCAGTTTAAAAACTTATTTCTGATTTTGATTTATTTTTTAAGGCTGGCTTAAAGCGAAAATAGTGGTTATATTATGTAAATTTAGTCTTGGGGCATGGTCTGCCTATTATTTAACCTGTGGTTGCTTTGACTGCTTGGGAGACTATCCGATTTCTTTTTGAAAGAGTAATATAAACTGTTGTTTTTTCTTTTTCTAGAAGGGACAGTTGCAAATATGGTGTGGCTGACTCGCCATTGGATGCGTTTCATATTATTGCTGTTTAAACTTTTTTGTCAAAATTAGGTTTGGAGACATTTGGGGTTCCCTGTTTTTCATTTAATCAGTTTAAAAACTTATTTCTGATTTTGATTTATTTTTTAAGGCTGGCTTAAAGCGAAAATAGTGGTTATATTATGTAAATTTAGTCTTGGGGCATGGTCTGCCTATTATTTAACCTGTGGTTGCTTGGACTGCTTGGAAGACTATCCGATTTCTTTTTGAAAGAGTGATATAAGTTGTTGCTTTTTCTTTTTTCTAGGTAAGTTTTAACCTAGTTGGTTGTTAATTTGTTCCGGATAGTTCTCCCATGTAGTTCTTTAAGTTTTTTTTATTGAATTTCGTTTAGAATGCTATATGAATTGTGTAATTTTCTATTAATATAATATGTTACTGCAATTGATGGATATATCTGTGGAACGTGTTTATATTATTTTGTAAGGTTATGTATACTTTTGTTTTGTTTTGTTTTGTTCTATCCCCGCATCATAGTCTTTGTACCAGAATGCAAATAAATAATTATTCAAACAATAAATGTATTTCTAATAAATTGCTGACTTGAATAAAATGATTGAGTTGAACACAAAGTCATTTATATTTTCTATTAATTTTAATTTTAAAAATAAAGATATTTACAGGACTTATTTATTAATCCGATTTTCTGCCTGCAAAAGATCAAAAATATTTTTATAATAAACGAAGAAAAAAAATCAAGATTTAAATCTTTTAGTAGTATCATTACAAAATTGTATGTTTTGCAAATTAATATTCAGAAGTGATTAATCAAATTAATGAAATTTTGCATCGTGTTCTCTACGAGATACTTCGTCGTCAAATTTCTCTTGACAGATGTGACATTCTAGTTCCACTCCTTCAACTATCACTTCTGAAAATATTTCCAATTCTGGTAAATGTTCCAGTTCGTTCATGTTTAAATATTCGTCTCTGTTCTTAATTCCACTATTTTCTGAATCGATGCTAAGCATTTCTACAACAGATTCTTCATATTCTACTGATTGAGATTTTTGACCACTCGTTGATGGTTTTTCCATTGATTCTTTCTGATCCTTGTCTACCTTGTGATATTCTTCATCTTCAATATATTCAACGCTTGCCTAAGAATTCAAAAATGTATATAATATAATTTAATTCAGTAAATTAAACTAAAATGATTTTAATTCTATTACTATTAATTCAAATCATAATTAAAGTCAACTGCATCATTCAAAAAATTAAGTTTCTGAAGGAATGGCATTTATAATTTATTTTTTTAGTATACTATTGTAATTAATGAATGTCAGTACTTTTACATAGTAAAGTATTCTAATTTTCCGTATGATGGAATATAGTTTAACAAAATAATCATTATGTATTGAAATAAATTCACTCTCAGGCGCACGGGGAACAATAGTTTCTCAGCATGTTTAGATCCGTGTATTTTTTAGTTTGCTCAAAGCCGGAAAATAATGTGTACCTTCCTTGAAATGTCTGAAGATTGCGCAAAAATATTTCAACGTTGTACGAAATTTATTCTTACAGAAAGCGAGCGCAAAGTTCGCTGGGAAACAATAGTCACACCACAACTAATCATGGCAGTTAGTGGCGTACTGAGTTTGCATTTGCTCAGTACGATTTTTACTGTTATGTGACGTCATATGACGTTGGTGTTGACTCATCTATTTGTATTGTTTTTTTATTTTTCTACATCGATCGTTTCATACAGATTGTTGAATATTTTGTTGCATTTAATACTTTTCATTTTACTTTTATCTAAACGCAAGAAAGGAAAATCGGAGCTGAGATTTTACCATTTCCATACTACGCATTTACCGCTAATTGCTTTACAATGGTAGGGAACGGTGTGTTTCGAAATATTTAAGAACCGGAGTGGTAAGAAAACATTTTTTGGTTGACACAGTTAAATGACACATGGAAAAAAGTGAATCTTAGATATCAACAGACTTTTTACAGTTTGTAAAAAATGCTTCTAATTTCACGATTCTTTAATTAAAGTTCCTGAAAATTACTACTTTTTTGTTTTCGTTTAAAAAATACATAAAATGATATATTTTGAGTAACTTTTTAATGAAACACAATATATTACTCACCTAAAATCACAAAACCCGCAATGAAAGAATCGTTATTCAAAATTGATCTATGAATACAGAGAACGACTGTTCCCGGCAGTCAAACATTATAATAGATTCCTATCGTGTCTTCTTATGGGTTTTAAAAGAAAGTTAACAAAGGCGGTGATTATAGAAAAATTACAGATTGTATATTACTTTGTATATGAATAACAAAGCGTGTCAAAATTTGTAAACTTTTCATAGTGTGCAAACAATTTATTATGTATATTTATACTTAAATTTCATTTTTAAAAGTATATAATTTGTACGATAACAGG
>NW_019387740.1:0-9477 GCF_000671375.1 Centruroides sculpturatus | reverse complement strand
GTCCATTTTTTAATAAGAAGAAAAATACTGTAAATATCATTAAAATATATTTTTTTCCATATTCTACATACTTTTTTCTACTTTTCTACATAATTTCCATTTTTGTTCATACATTTGTCATACCGCTCAACAATTTTTTCAATTCCAACTTCAACGAAATCTGCCGCCTGTGAAAAAGTCGAATCCATGACTGCAGTTTTCACTTCTTCATTGTCGTTGAACTGTTGACCACCAAAAAACTCCTTTAAGTATCGAAACAAGTGAAAATCACTGGATGCAAGGTCTTGACTGTAAGGTGGATGATCCAGTTGTTCCCATCCAAAAGAACTGATTAGACCTTGTGTTTGTACAGAAACATGTGGCCTTGCATTGTCATGGAGCAACATCACACCGGAAAACAGTAGACCATGCCGCTTGTTTTGTATGGCACACTGGAATTTTCTCAAGGTCACACAATATGCATCAGAATTGATTGTTGTTACTCTCGGCATAAAATCCACTAACAAAATCCTTTTCCTGTCCCAAAAGACAGTTGCCATAATTTTTCATGCTGAAATGGACTGTTTGGCTTTGGTTGGCGAAGATGTGTGTCGCCATTCCATTGACTGTTGCTTGGACTCAGGAGTCATGTGAGACATCCAAGTCTTATCTCCTGTAACAATGTGGTCCAACAATTTATCTCCTGTAATGATGTGGTCCAACAATTCATCTCCTTCCTGGTCATATTGAGTCAAAAACGATAAAAGCATTGCCCAATCTTTTTGTTTTGTGGTCATCAGAAAGCAGTCACCAAGAACACAATTTTCGATAATTCGGTTTCTCCGAGACAATGGCATACAAAACTGATCTGAAACCTGTGGAAATTCAATTGATAACATTGAAATTGTGAATTGTCGGTCCTCTCAAACTTTTTATCTACATCACAAACCAAATCTTCAGTAATCAGAGAAGGTCAGCCAGGGCGTGGCTCATCATGCACATTAACCCGCCTATCCTTGAACGTTTTCACCCATTTTTGAACTTTACTGTCACTCATAGCATTATCACCCTAAACTTCACAAATCTGACAGTGAATTTCTGCTGCTGCCAAGTTTCTTGCACTCAAGAATTGAATAACAGATCGTATCTCACAGTCGGTGGGTGACTCAATTTTCTTAAACATCATAAACTTTTACAGCTCAGCACACAGACAGACAATACAGCTGCAAATGGTGTCTAAATGCGCACAAAGCATGCTCGGAGCAGACGCACATACACACTACTGTGATCGCACGTTATTTACACTCTCATTCACAAACGGACCTTATTTAAAAAATAGCCCTCGTATTTGTTTTTGAAATTGATATTATTTTGAAAATTGAAATAGTTTAAGTATTATATTTACAAGTATCAAATCATTTCAAAAGTTCTATATTTTATGTTTGGAAATGTCTCGTATGAAAGTATTTTCATCTTCAATCATATAACAATATTTATTTTGTATTTTCTATTATATTAAAATATCTGACATTACTATTATAAATTTATTTAATAAATAAATGTTAGTAAAAGACACTAAGAGTTTCTACAAGTATCAAATTTGAAATAGTTGCATGAATCTTATTGTATATACAGGGTATATACTGTACTTATAATATATACATAATACATTACCATAAATATATCCTTTTGTGTGTATTGTTTCTAACAAATAGTTTTAATATCCAAGATTTTTTTACATAATACAAAATTTATCTTATTTAAGATCATACAAAATTTTTATATGATCTTTTGATTTGAAAATCTGTTCAGGTGGATCTAAATGTAATTTGATTCTCAGCAAATATATAAGATAGTTCAGTATAGATGTTATCATTGTAATTTTAAATAAAGAAGAAAAGTTATTAACAAAATAATTTAAAGGGGAAAATCAATAGAATTTTATTTTTCGTAGAACCAATGATATCTGAAATCTAAATATAATAAACAAAAGTTTTTAATTTTATCAACAGGAATATATTTCATAATAATAAATATTATAAACTGCTAAAACATTCAGGATCCTTTGGCTCATTTTTCTATAATCTGGTTCTAAAACATAAATATATTATTCTTAACACTAGCATTCAGGTTATAATAATGAAATACATCAAAATTTGTTTACTTTCTAGCTCATATCATGGTATTTCATCTTATAATTATTTCATAAAGTTTTATAAATTTTTATGTAAAAATAGAAAAACATTTAAAAGATTATTAAAGCAGAACTTTTAAAATTATCTAAAGATTTTTGTTAAAAATTTTATAGTACTATAAATTTGTTAAAAATCTTATTTTGACAGATATAAACATATTCAATTGTTGTTTAGATTCTATAGAACCAGCTTATTTATGTTTTACAAAACATAAATTTTTAGGCTTTGAGCATGGAATCTAAATTCTTACGAGTATCTTTAAATTTTAAATATCATTAATTGATAGTATTCTAATCTTCTTAATTTAAATTGTGTTTAAATTCTCAACAAATATATATTTTGTATGAAGAGCACGTTAATTTAAATTTGACAATAATAAATAATTTAAAAAGCAATTTTTGTAATAAAAAAATTCAAGTTATTTAGAGATTTCTGCAATTTTTATATCTTGACTATAGATAATATAAAAATTAAGTATTGTATATGCTATTCTATGTTCTTTCTTAAATCAGGTGACTTTAGTCTTAAAAGACAGATTATTATTATTATAAAATAGCCTAATTGAAGCTTAACCTATCAACTTGAAAACATGTCAAGGTCAACTTGTGAAGAATGATCATATACTGTAATGTTTTATATTATTTATTTACTTAATGTATTGTTAATTAATACGAAATGCATAATTTTAGTATCTCTAAGAGTAGCCTATCATATTTAAAAGTTATAAACTTTTAAAAAATTAAACTTTTTCTATTTGCTTATGCACTACTATTGTTAAATGGTATTTGAAATTCATCTACATGAAAGATATTAAATTTAAATGTGAAATAATTAGAAAAAATTTGATTTTCAAAATTATCATCAGATAATGTATAGCCTTTACTATTATATGTTTGTATCCTAAAAATATTCACAAATTTCAATAGCATTTTCCAGTAATTTTGAATAATTGCACATGCACACAAGATAGCATTTCTGAAATGTTCTTGATTCTATTTATCAAAAAAGTTTACATAAATAGCCTTTAATTTTAAAAATAGAAGGATTAAATGAAGTCAATCAGAGAAATGTAATTCACAGACTTTATACTGAAAAAATCACAAAAATAGTAAATCAAATACAGTTAAACATTTCTCTGCAATGGAGTTCCACAGCATACAGTGTATAGCATATAGCAGTGGTTCCCAACCTTTTTTCATTAGCGTACCCCGTGACATGTCATATCTCTAGATTGTACCCCGTGACATGTCATATCTCTAGATTGTACCCCTCATTTAAGAAATTTAGTGAGTAACCGTATTGNCTAATAATTTTTTAATACTATTAGTTTGTGATACATAATATATTATTTTTTCTGCCATAATAACTAACTTCTTTCTGTACCCCTAAACAACCTATCGCGTACCCCTAGGGGTACGCGTACCACAGGTTGGGAATCGCTGGCATATAGCATTATTTCAAGGTTAGAGCATAAAACTTCTACAGAAGCTGTGTGATGGAGTCTTGAAGGCATCCATCTTGATGTGGTTATGAATGACAAATATTTTACTTTTGATGGAAGTATATGTGCTAGTAACAATCATAATTTCACCAAAGAATGGATCCTGAAATTTTCATTGAAGCTTCTGGTTTGGCTGGTATTCAGTCCAAAGAGGCATTCACAGGCTTTTATTGCCTCATTGTAACTCTCCATCATCAAAAATGTGTTTGGCAACAAATGCATTCTTATAATACCCTTCCTAAAGAACTACTACCCTGACCAAGGATATGTCTTCTAGCCTGACATGGCCATTAGACTCATGACAATATTGCCAAGTTGGACCATTACAGAATTTGATACATCTCCTGTGATACCAACTAAGACCAATTGAGAGTTTGGTACCAACTGAAGCAAAAAGTTCATGAAAATGGTTGGGAAGCTGGGTCTGTGAAGTAGTTGGATGACAGGATCATGATCAAACTTTGTCACTTCAAAGTTGATCACTTCTGGAGGCTAATGGAACAGGTTAAGACTAAAGTTTGAATTGCAGCCAATTGCAGTCCTGATCTTTTCATCTTAATGTTAAACAACCTATTGTCCCACCAGTGGCCAAGCAGTCTTCATTCCCTGAACACTGAGAGTTTGGTCATGAGTTTGTGCCTCACTCAGATGGGATGGCCATGTGGAGTTTTCCAGGTTTTCTCCACATCTGTAATGCCTAAATAGGGGTTAGTTTCCCTTAAAAAGATCTCCTGGAAGGCAGATCGCCCAAGTGTTGCATTGCCACAACTAACTAACTAAACAAACAAACAATAAACAACCTATCTGTACCCAAAAAAACTTATTTTAAAATAATACACAATGAATTTCAAATGACTTTGAAATTTGTGTAGATTTTCAGGATACATGTCCTTACATTAACATTTTCTTGAAAAATACCTTAACATAATTTAAAAGTAGGATGGAATGATTATTAATATTTCTTTGGATACATTTAAAATAAACATAGAAACTAAAATATTTGATGTGTAATAAAATAAAATGCTGATAGGTTTAAAATCAGTAAATACATTTTTGTGATTGTTGTTTATACAGTAAATTTTGATATTTCAATTCAAATTTATCAAAATAAATATGAATTGATATAAAACATCAATTCAATAATAAAAAAAATATGAAAGTACAGATATTTTTCCCCTAAATTGCTAAATATAATTTGAAATACAAATTAACAAGTTGTAAAATTGAAATTCTTTAGTGTGAACCTTTGTTAAGTAGTACAAGTGTAAATAAATAAATACATTTGAATTTATAAATGCTTTTTATATTTAAAAAAAAAACAATCATTCCATAGGAACTAAAAAGGAAGTTTTTGAATAGTCCTATATAAAAATTATGATTTACATATCATTGTAATTTTAATTTAATTTCTTTAACCCATTATCTGCCAAAACTTTTAAATCTATTTTTCTCTTAATTATTGAAATTTATAAGTTTGAGTAAAGGATATTAAATGATTAAAACAAATTTCAAACAATTAAGTATATTACTTAAGGAGTAACAGACAATCCCATTTTGGAACAATGGCAGAATACACTGTCTAAAATATTAGAATTGATGAAATTATTTCTACACATTTAACATATAAACCTTTAAAATTAATTAACTAAAGAACAAGTTCATTGCTTTTTCTGATACTCAAAATAGTTAAATTCAACACTTTCATATTATGTACACTTTAGGGTGTGTGAAAAGCAACAAAACACCTATCATGGAGTCCAACATTACATCTGCTACAAACTCTTATGCATTGTGCAAGAAGAAGACTACATCTTCTCTGTGTGCCATGTGGCACAACTAAATGATTTCCTGGATCAAGTCTTACATCATTGGGTACTCTTCCATTCAACAATCTACTGCCTTGAGTTCCCGGCATTTTGGTGTGGATCCTGTGTTTGTAGATAAGTAGAAGATGACTATTCTTCTTCGAACATCCAGAAGTGATATCTTCTCATGTGGATAGGCTATCTGGTATGCACACCAAGTATTTACTACACAAACATCCAACATTTGTGTGAACAATGGCCACTACCATTTTTTAGACCTTACACGTATTCTGTAGAGGGAGTCTTGCTTGTCCAATAAATCTACATCTTCCATATGTGTATTATATTCTTGGAAGAGTTTTGGCATTGGTATATTTATCTCTTTCTTTTTCTGCTGGGAGTATCTTTTAACAGAAGAAACAGGCGTGATAGCGCTGAAATTAGTTGCAATGCACACTGGTTTGTTGTCTCTCCATTTCACCAATAAAATTTCATTTTCTTTGTCGAACTGGTGGTCGTAAAACCCACGTTCCTTCTCTTTTTCCATTCTTTTGGAGTTCATTAAAGGACAAGATTTACTGTGAGTCTCTCTGATTGTTCCTGCAGCTTTCAAATTCTTCTTTGCTAGTGATGCAAGTGTATCAATACTTGTGAAAAAATTGTCAAAGTACAATTTGTGGTTATTGCAGTTGAACTCTGGAATTATGTTTGTGAGCTAATTGATTACTCTTGTGCCTAAAGGTCCATCTTTGTTCTCATTCTTCCCACAGGGTGAATCATCATGTTTATCACTAGGGGTAATGAGTTCTAAAGTACCTGCAACATCACGCACAACACTATCTGTCAATGTATTTTCTTCAATATCTTCTTTGTCTTTTAATTCGTCTGGAGGAGGCGGAATAATCGTCAACTCTAAATCACTCATGTCATCCTCGTCTACTTCATAATTATCATATTCTGTCAATGCTTCTTTGATTGTAAGTCCACAAGGCATGATAATCATTATTATGACTCTAAAACAGGAAGTACAGGTAACCCCCATATAACATGGCACTTCTATAGCACAGATTCACTCTAACACAGTTCAAGAATTGGAAACATCCCCATATAACAAGGTGCTTTTATAGCACGAATTCATTCTAATGTGGTTTGAGAATTGGGTAAAACCCTTGTACAACATGAAATGTAATAAATTTTCACATAATTAAGTACTAATTAGTACTTCAGTATGTAATTTTCTTTTCCCGCCTTCTGTCGATACAAATGGTCCTTCTTGAAACTTGTCTCAGTGTTGCCAGATCCCAACATTTCTGATTTTGGTGTTGCCATATGTTTTTCCCTTATTCCATGCTTGCTTTATTCTTCATAAGTGCTTAGCACCATATAAGGAAATTTATAAAAATCTTTTAACAATCTAAGCAAGCAATCTAAAATAACATATATTTTGCAAAAGGCAGAGTGTGGATCTGAAGATAATGCAGAAAAATGCTCAGAGGATAAGGATATCTTACCAAAAAGAAAACATCCTCGGTTAATAGTGCTTAGTGATGACAAAGAAAACATTGTTTAATTTATAATAATATGTATCACTTAAGAAAATTTTAATAAAGATATTTATCTTAATTATGAAAATATAATAGCACGTTTTTTAATTTTTGGAACCTAACCCCCCTTTTCGTACTAGTTCTTTGTTTTGTATAACACAGATTCGCATAACACAGAAATTTTTTGGAACATAACTCCTGTGTTATATGGGGGTTACCTGTATATAAAATAATTTGTTGGCTAAATTTAAATCAGTAATGAAGGTTTGATATAAGAAAGAATAAAAATATATAAAAGCAATTTATAACTCATTATTTCATGAAAACAACAAAAATGTATTCTATTACACTAGTAGCCCAGTACATCTCCTAGTAGGTGTTCTAGGCATTCCATGACAGATTATAGATATACAAACACTGGCATCAATGGCTTATATAAGTAGATGGTAAACTTTACATGAGAATAATTGCTATCACGTTCTGCCAACATCCTAATATTGGGACACTTAAAATTATGTAATATTACACTTACCTATAACATTCAAAATTCAAACAACACTTATGAGGACATCAACAGATTATTTACCAACACAAATCTTGAAATAATATAAATGCCATTGTTGTCACAAGTCTAACAGATGTTTTTAAATGCTGCCAAATGCAAAAATGAAAATTATGCAAATTCCAGGAACTGCTGACAACAATTAAATAAAAAGAAACAATGTTTATTAATTCAGACATGAACAATGAAGTCCATTTAACAATATTATATATAGATTGATCTTAAAACTAGCAAACTTTCTAAAAAATGAATTAAAAATGTAACGTCTCAAAAAAAGGACAATGGCAGATATGAGTTAAAATGCATAAGAACAGTTCAGATTATTAATATGCAGTGAATTTCTATTAAAAATATTAAATTTAATATGATTTATTTTCAAAACCATAAAATGAAATACAGATTAATGCTGAAAGTAATTATAGATGGAATAAAATTAAATCTAAAAGAAGTGCAATTCTGTAATGGAAGAATAAAAATAAGTTTGTAAATAATGTAAGAAAAGTCCAAAGTTAAATATGAATGTGAAATGAGTAAAACAAAAGAACTTTCTTTCATAGAGAGTTCTTACAATAGACACATCAGCTTTCAAACTAGCAAAATGAGCATTCTTTAGCCATCATATCAGTTGCATGATAACTGCATGATAAGCAAGACTTACAGGTTTAAGTCTACTCTGGGCTGATTCTTCTCTTTCAGAATATTCTAAATTAAAATTTATTTATCATGAGATGATAGATTAACCCTTCTACTCTAGTCAAATTTCTGTTTTGGATTATTAATTAGCCTTAATATAGTCTAATAAAAATTTAGTTGATGGTTTGGTATTGAAGTAAATAAGTATCCCTCATATAACACAGTAGTTACGTTCTGAAAAAAACGAGTAGTTATATGGTGTGTTATGTGAATCTGTGCTATATGTATCAAAGGACTAGTGCAAAACATAGGGTTAGGTTCCAAAAGTTAACAAAAGTATACTATTCTTTTTGTTACTAAGAGAAATATGTTTATTAAAGCAATAACAATTAAAAGTACTGTATTATGCATTAATATTAATTTTAGTTAAATGAGGGTGTTTTCTTTTTACAAAGTAGCTCTTCATCTGAGTGTTTTTTGTTGATCTTAATCAGAAATATCAGCAATGTCTTATTTTTATTTTGTCATCCATAAAAATTTTATGGTAAAAATTAAAAAAAATGTTAATTGAAAATTTGTTCTAGTGGGTCACATTTGTTCAGTTGAGTATGAAGTGATTTTTTTCCAGAATTTGTGTTCGAATACGGAATTGTTCAAGTCAGAACAGTTTGAATACTGAGATACCACTGTATTTCATTTGTCGTTTTTATGAATGATTACTTACTGATGATTAAAAAAGTTAATAACACTTACCTAAAAATGTTTAAATAAACTACTAAATATGAAGATTGTCACTATGTTTTGTTTTTACAGATTAGTCTTAAATGCTAAAATCTGAAAGTAATAACATTGAAACTGGTTGATAGGAGAGCTAGGACAAGGAAGAAAAACTTGCACTATCAGTTTTCATTAAAGTAAACCTGACAAAAGGCACAAAACAAAATGAAAATTTCAATATTCTAAAATCAATGGACAAATTTGAGATAACCTGCATGCTTACTTGAATAAAAACAAACATTTAAGTGCAAATTCCTTTATTAGAAGTTGTGAAATTTTATATGGAGAATTTCCCAAATTCTTGAACTGTGTTAGAGTGAAACCATGTTGTACAGGGGATTTCCCAATTTTCAAACTGTTTTATGAAGGATTCCTGTACATTAAAATATTTTTAAAATCTAACAGGAAGTTTGTTTAACTAATGTTTGTAGTATTTTAATTATTAAATGAACTTTCCACTAGAATTTTTATATTTTATTGG
>NW_019387739.1:9016-11216 GCF_000671375.1 Centruroides sculpturatus | reverse complement strand
AATGCTGATTTCATTACAAATATTAAGCTTGAATGAAAGCTTCTGAGTAAATGTATTTAGATAGTTTTTGAATATTAAAAAAAAAATGTTTTTTATTCTTTTGTGCTTGAATTCAGTTTTTTAACTGAATCTTCTGAAAAATAAAATTTATATGTTTTGAAAATATAATTTTTGTTAAACTTTATCCTTTTTCTTATAAATACTGTTCATTTTAGTTGAACAGTTTGATGATTTGCTTTTGCCACTTCTGATAAATTGAAAACATAATTTATTAATTTAATTGAAGTTTGAAAATATTTGAAGGTTTTCTGTTTTGTTCTGAATACTGTTTATGTATTTGGAAAATGTATAACTTTTTCACTTTTTTCAATATAATAGGTAAAATCAGTGATAGACCTGCTTTATTGCAAGAACCTAGAGGTTATGGGTCACCACCTTATCGTAAGTTATTTAGTAAAACTTTCTAAATATATTACTTTTTTATTTATAAAAGGCTAAAAATTATCAATTTTATTGCAAATGTATTAAAATCCAAGATACTTTTTTCCGTATATCTATCAAATTTANGAAAAAAAAATTTTGTTTGAAAGACAAAAAATGAAATTTCTATCACAATTTGTCAGGTCTGGTCCCTCACATAAACAACTTTTATTCTACTCCTTTACTTATACACTAATATATATATATACATTAAATTTTTATTGTTACTTATATATAAAGGATATATTATATCCTTTGTACTTCATATATATATGTATATGAAGTACAAAGGAAATAATCTAAAAACTAGGTACACCTCTAAAATACCAAAAGAGAGTTTACAATAGGATCTAAATAATAATACCTCTGGTCTAATTGATACGATGTGTAGATTCCTTTTGGTATGGAGACGTAGGTGGGTTGGATGCAAATGAGGAGCCAGAGCTAGACTTTGTTCTCCTTATGGTGGGGTTTTATTCCTGGCCATCCATTTCTATGGCCGTCTGCTTCTTTTATGGTAGTTTCTTACTATCATCATTGGCCCTGAGTTTGTAATTTCTCTCCAATTGGGGTTTGGGATTTGAATCATATGATGGGATATTCTTCCTGATGCGTGATAACAGCTTTAAAGGAAGTTTTACTTTCCTTTCTCACGAAATTGATAGAACTGTGTCAATTTTGACATCAATTTAATACTTTTTTAAAAAAAATTTTACTAAAATAAATAAAATTATTCCGTCTCTGGACTCTCACACTTATTTTTGCATTTTATATTGAATTACAATAAAATAGAAGTAAAAAAGCACTTTAGTTATCCTATGAGTATTTTACATCGTTAAAAAGAAAACAAATGAAGAAATTAAACATATAATCTTACATTTTGATGTAATACAGATAGTTTCAGTTTTAGAATAAAAACTCGTTTGTTTTTTAGTGTGCTCTCTACAGAGGGATTATAACATCTCTTAAACTGTCATGCTGGTTTTGTGAGGCTCTGGACAGGTCCAAACCCTTACTAAAATTCGTGTTAAAATAATTGTTTTATAGAAAAAATATACAGTAGTTAGAGAGAGATTTTATTTTATGAAAATGTGATGCTAAATTTTAAACAATAGAAGAATGTAAGTCCGTCGACCATCTCCAATCGGAGATCGAATTAACTTCGATTTTGACCTCTCCCGCGCCCCGAAAGGTTTCGAATTGTCATCAGATGATGAGGAGAGACCAATCAGAAAGGGGAATCTGAGAGAAAACGGATAAAACCCCGGAAATTCACGGACGCAAGGGCTTCTTCTCCTGAAAGTTCCAAGTGACGGATCTGTTGTTGTGTGTGTGTCTCGAACCCATCTTCGTCTCCATCTCCCGACCTCGGATCGACATCTTTCCATCAACGGAAATCGACCACATTGTCCCAGAGTCGTCGAGACGTGATGGAATGGTTCATTCGCAAACAAGGGACACTCCTTCAAAATGAGACTATCTTGGAAAGGAGAGGAAGACCCAGAGGCCGCAGCCGCCACAGAACTTCCAAGATCACAGTAATCTTGTAAGCTTCTTTCGTGTTTAATAAACGGTTGTGTTGTTTGTAAACGAAGCATCTATCTCTGACTCAACTGCTTCCACATGTTGATTGTTACCGCTCGGCAATCCAAACGGCAAGGGAGACGATGACGATATATATCACATATTATCGTTCGTCGAGTATAAATTTCTCCCCCCC
>NW_019387739.1:4214-7506 GCF_000671375.1 Centruroides sculpturatus | reverse complement strand
TTATCCGAATCAATTGGGGACTGGGGTTGTTCGGATAACTTATTTTTCGGATAACCAATTATGTACGAAAAAATATATTAATTTATCCCGTGTTGAAATTTTTCTCTGTTGCATGTCGCTTCGCGTTGAATTTTCGTCAATGTTAAGCCTAACGAAGACTATTGTATCATTAAAAATTATTTTTTTATTTTGTACAAACAAAATAAATATATTGAAAAATATAAAAACAATAAAAAATTATACTTCAGAAGTTAATTTAGTATCAAAAACGTAAAATATTTGAGTAGCCAAAGACATAGCCAAAGATTACAGCGCCACAGCACTGGCAAAAATTTAAATTTGCCGACTGGAATTCCTTCGGATAAACAACGCTCTACTGTATATTTTTTCGTACATAATTGGTTATCCGAAAAATAAGTTATCTGAACAACCCCATTTCCCAATTGATTTGGATAAACGACGCTCTACTGTATAAACTTACTCTAACAATGGTGGAATTTCATTATTTCCTTCTCTTAACAGCTTAACATTATTCCAACTTATTTTAAAATTAGTTCTAAATTTCATTGTTTGAGCATAGTAAAAGGAACATAAATTTTAGGATTTCTAAAAGTTTCAAGATGATTTTTAATTTTTATTTTTGTAAATGTAAATATGGAACCTATAAAATTGGCTGTGTTTGTATCTGAAAGAAGATTAAAACACATTCAGATCTACCATGTAAATCCCTGGTTTCTCTTGATTGTTCTACAGTGTTTATTTTTTCCCATTTATATCCATAACTGTGGGATCTTCTGTTAACAGTGCAATATTTTGAACCTTATACTGTTGATTTTATTATATTAGAAAAGGCCTTATCCTTAATGATGATTCTTTTTTCTGTTTTAGTTGTATTTCTTTTATCTACTCTTACACTAACATTAATATGATTTATAATTCTTTCTATTATACTCCCCTTGGAAAACCATGCCATTTGGCTAGTTCAAAAACATTTATGTAAAAATTAAATGATGAAAATTAAACCTTTAATTTTCAAGAAAATTAAAAGAAAAGAAAAAGCAATAGAAATCATTTCATCAGATATAACCATATTTAATTATTAATAAGTAGCACTAATATAGTTCAATTTAATCCAGCAATTGTTTGGCTTTAAAATTTTATTACTACTTTGTAGTATAAGTAAATGTGACCAGAGCGTTGGTACCTCTTTAGTGCCTCGTCAGGACTAAAAGAAACCACTGAAGGAACAGAAACTGCAACTTTGGAATTTGCACGATTGGTCACATGTGCAGGCGATTGGATTCGGGATGGAGGAGAATTAAGAGATGGCGATTGGATTCGGGATGGAGGAGAATAAGATACGGCAGATTGGAAGAAGTGCACACTATTACTTAATTAGAACAAAAAAGACTCATTTATTTATATACATCTTTACACAAAGTAACCGAGAATTCTCTTTATCTTTCTAGTAGCGAGTTAAAGTATCTATAGTTATATAGTGTCATCTAAGGTTAACGAATCCCCGACCAAGAGAGAGTTTACATTTATTTTTTGCGTGGCGATAAATATCTTGTTCCATCTATTCTTGAACTTCGTCGGATGGTCGTGGATTGGGGTAAAAAAGTTCAAGCTTTTTTGAGGTAAAAACCTGGGTAAAAAAAGTTCAAGCTTTTAAATGGAGAAATTCGAATAGGGTTTCTGGAGGACAACCTTGATTGTCAAAAAAAAAAAAAAAGTGACAGTTGAGGGAATGATGGCGACAGACAGGATCAGCGATTGGGTGAACACTCGAATATCCTTTCTCAAGGAGGGCGATTGGCAGACTCTCGGACTCTCCTTGTCCCTGAGTCACTTTTTTTTTTAATACCTCCAAATCATATCTTTTTTCACCAATCGGGAATTTTTCATAGTAGTTCTCAGTGACACATTCAATGTGTTCCTTGGGAAAGGAAATGACTCCAGAGAGAGAGAGAGAGATGTAATCATTCTTTGGTAATAAAATGGAAAAAAAAATTTTGTTTGAAAGACAAAAAATGAAATTTCTATCACAATTTGTCAGGTCTGGTCCCTCACATAAACAACTTTTATTCTACTCCTTTACTCAATGAATCTAATCACTTCTAACATAATCTAGAAAAAAAAATATATGCTATTGATATATGCAGAGGCTGTGCCATACTGCATACATTAGTTTTATTTATAATCCTTCTTACTTAAAATTAAAATACAGTAGAGCGTCGTTTATCCGAAAGCATTCAAATCGGCAAATTTAAATTTTCGTTAGTGCTGTGGCACTGCAATCTTTGGCTATATCTTGGGCTATTCCAATATTTTTTTTGTTGGTGTGTGTGTGTTTTAGCTGGCAGCACTGGCACTATTGTGTGATGTTTTTCTGAGGACCGTGTGTCGTGTTGAATCGAACCTTTTTGATATGAGATCAACTTCTAAAGTTTATATTTTTTGGTTTTTATATTTTTCAATATATTTATTTTACTTAATATAAACACACATAAAAACCTTTACTTGACCAGTAAAAATATATTTAATGAAAACAACAAACGTTTTCGACTGCCTTCCTCAGTCTTCCTCAGGTTTTAAATTCTGATATTCGAAAATCGTTGTGCTTAAATATTTAAACATTTTGGAACATATACATCTTTGCGAATAAAATTCATTACGCGCATGCGTATTAATCATTACGTACGTGAACCCAAATATTCACAAATATTATTTTACATATACATGTAAACGATGTATAACACCTTACATAGAGTTGTGGGGGCATTCTGCTTCATACGCAAACCTCCAAGCTGCCGAAATATTAATAGCATCTTTATAGTTGATACAGCTATTACGTAATCCTGCTTTATAAATTTCCAAAGCTTCTAGCGTTCGTACGTGTTCTCTTCTGTGTGACATTTTAATGATTTGCGCGTTCTGCAAGTTAGCACTTATGCCAGGGGTCGAAGCATACGTAGATAGGGCAGTGGTGCATCTGTTGTGTTCAATGTCATATTTGTGTTCGCGCATACGTTTATCCAGAGAGCGTATGGTGGAGCCAATATATATAAGATCCCTTTGAAATCTATGGTCTCTTAACGGGACAGAATACACTCCCGGTGCATACCTTTCGTCTATGTTGTCTTTGCTATTGCGCAGAATGTTGTAAATAGTATTGCGCCTCTTATATGCTATTCTTTTGTTTATACGCTTCGCAATTTCTCTGTAAATCGGATCTAGGTGGCGGTTATATTCAACCACCGCTACACACTGCAAATTATTCGAGTTGTTC
>NW_019387739.1:0-3950 GCF_000671375.1 Centruroides sculpturatus | reverse complement strand
TTGTTTTCTTCTTTGTCTCCAGGTGAAAACCGAAACCAGATCAGGTCACGAGAAAGGTTTGTTCCAAGGCGTTTATTTGACACCTGTTTGTCAACTCTGATCAGAGATTGTTGATAAACCTATAAGCCTTTCGCTCATAATTTAGCCTATTGTTTCTGCTAGCTGTCATTTTAGAACTTTAATGATCGTATGTGATGTTTTTATACCCGTCAAATCTTTCCCCTTTACCGAAAATTTAACCTAGATCGACTGTTTATGAGCACGTTTTCCTATATTTTCATTAAAGAAAACCCATTTTACAAATAAAATTACAAAAATACTGACGTCTAGAACGGATTAATTGTATTTGCATTGATTTCTATGGGAAAATTGCTTCAGTTAACGAACGGACTCGTGGAACGGATTATGTTCATTAACCGGGGTTCCACTGTATTGATAATATTTTGAGATTAAAAAATTATCCTAATTTTTTCTGAAAATAATATTTTATGATGATAAAAATCTAGCAATGAGTTGCTTAACTTTCCCAGAACATTTGGTGGTGCCATCTGTTAGTTAAATATTTAAAAAGTTTTTAAAATAAAATATATCACAAAATGGCCAAAAGCTTAATTTTGAGGGTAGGGATGATGATAACAATTTTACTCATCATCAGCATTTTTACTCAGCATTTACAATGTTTTATAAAACATTGTAAATGCTAATGACGAGTAAAATTGTTAAGTTGAACTCTACTGGAGATTCACACAATCCCCCTCAACCTTTAGTCACCAAAATTTAATAGCATCAATTTCCTAATAAACAAACCTCCCTGCAAAATTTCAGAAATTTTTGACAAAAAGCACAGGAGTTATTAAGCTTTAAAGAGAGTAAACAAAATCATGCCCCACATACACACTAACAGCACTCCAAATATTTTTGCATTTCTCAACGTTTCAAGGTTCCAAGTCCAAAAATGTAAAAATCTTGGGGGGTCATTTTTCAATCATTATACTTTACCCTGTTATATATAACAGCCGGAAAATAATTGAAATTAAATATAAAAGAAATTATTAGTTATCTTCTATTAAAATTAATTATCAGTTTTGTTTTAGTTTAAAATGTTTTAAGTGTTATGAAATTTTTTATGTTTAAGTAAAAGAAATTAATTAGATCTTTTTAAATTAAAATTCCACAAATTAAAATTTTTTATATTAGGGCTATGAGATTAAAAAACTCACTTCTCCAATCTTCAATAATCTTTATAGAAATTGGAGAAGCAAATTTTTTTTTATTAATTTCGAATTAATGTTTTATTGAAGATCTTCAATAAAACAGTAATTAATAAATTATTGAAAATCATAGAAGAGTTTTTATTTTATGATCTTATAAAGATATAAGAATATCTATGTATTATTAAAAGTTTTTGAATTTATGTAATATTCACTAGATACCAAAGAAACTTTTAGTTTTTCTTCAGAAATACAGGTGAGTGCAAAAGTAGGTATACAGTTGAGAATCTGAGAAATACAAATGTTTGGTGTTCATTATTATTTATCTTTTATTAGTTCATATTTCTTATTTGTGATTTAATTTGTACATAAAAATAAATGTTTTTCTTCCTATTTTCTCTCTGTATGTTTTTTTCCATAACAACTGTATACCTACTTTTGCACCCCCCCGTATATCCTCATAATTGTCATCAGTGATTGATTCAATTCCTGTCATAATCAGTTTGTCTAGAATAATCAGCAAGGAATTAAACTTTTTTAAAAATTTAAATTTTATGTTTAAGAAAAAATAGTTAATATATAATATGTAGTGCTATGATTGAACATGTTTTAAATTTTCAGAAGCAGCATTCCTTTCTTAATATTATTATTCATACAAAGCTAAACAATTTTATATAGGGTTTATACATTGCACAATATTTTGTAATTTACTGTACTAAATGAAGATGCTTGACAGATTCAAAACTATAAATGATGTATTATTGTCAGGAATCTAACAATTTCTATTCAAGATTAAAAACATTGATTTATGAAAATGTTAAATTTGTTTGTTTGAAACTTATAAAGGTAACTTCTTTCATTGACTAAAAGTAAGTAGAATAAGCTCAGAGAATATAGAATCAAGATAGCAGATGATCAAACAAGTTTACTTGCAGGTAGACTTGGTGCTATGAATTGTCTTTCACATAGTTTTCAATTAAAAAGAAAAGGATCAGTCATAAACTAAACATATGTGTTTAGTGGATGTTTGATTGATACGCATTCTTGAATTTACCACAAAAATTATTGTAAATCTCTATTAGTAGTTTTTCTTGTGTTCTAATCTGAATTGTTTAAGCATCTAAGAAATTAATATTTCATATATGGATGTAATAACATGTATACATGAAATATTAACGTTTCCTCTGTTACATTTTGTACATTTAATTCTCTATGCTTGTGGAATTTAAATGCAAATTTTTTTTTCAAATGGGCGCTGAACATTGCTACTGATTATATAGTTAATATACAAAAATTGTGCAGAAACAAACTAAAACATATTGGTTTAGAAAAGTTCATTCATTCTTTTATTAGGATTTTCTCAAGCTTCAGCTAGTACAAATTCTAATTGATGTCTCCATTTGGTTCAAATGTTTTATTCTGTTGTCATAGCAATGTAATGTTTAAATTGGCTTTTTGTTTTTTCTTTCTTCAAAATTAATATGGTTTTATTTGTTTAAAGTTATATTTTTCAGTTTTTCTACAATAAATGATATAATAGTTTAATAATTTGAAATATATGGAATAAGTTATTAAGAAAATTTAATGAATTATTAAATAAATAAATTATTATATATTTTAATAATTAAAAATTTATTTTAGATATTCTAAACAAGCATTTTTAAATGATGTTCAGCAACCATTTAGTCTTCCTGATGGTAGCCCATCTTTTAAAGATTTTATGGGTAATCGCAATAATCGTTTTACAAATCCAGAATCTGCTGGAAAAAATAGAATTCAGCCACCTTCCAAAATATTGCATTTTTTTAATGCCCCATATGGTATAAAGGAAGAGGAGCTGAAAAAAGTAAGTAAAAGTTTTCAAATGTTAAATTTATGATAAATGTTAATAATATAATTTTTTTAATACAGTTATACATTTTATCAAAAGATTTTAAGAATGACTGCTGCTAAAAAATAGAAATAATAATCAAAGTACCAATGCATTTTGATAAGTCTTGAAAATACCAAATAGTTTTCATTGAAAATAAAAGATTTGATTGATACTTCTTTCATGTTAAATTCACATTTCTCAAAAGGTATATTTTTTTAGAAGAAAGTGATTACTTTGTTGTTGTTGTGTACATACACAAAACATCAGTCAACAGTGACAATATGCAAAGTTAAACTTGATCAAATATTTTACTTACTGAACATAAACCACTTCATAATTAATGTAACTGAACTAAAAATGATGAATTATTGATTTGATTATTTAAATTAAAGAAAATAGATTATATTCTGTATTCTGTTTTACCCCCATATAAAAATTAATAGTATTTATGAGAATTTTGATATCATTGATTAAATATTTAGTTAATCAAAATATTATTATTTCTAAAAATTTTGTATCAACTGGATAGATAGATTACAAAAAAAATTACACTTTTAAAAAATCCAGTAATGAAATTTACTAAATAATAGTGTTTTTGATCAGCTTCATTGACCTTTGCAATTAATTAGAGGCAACTTTTAACTGCAACAAAAAATAACATTTAGTAATTTTTTAATCTGTTTCACTTTAAAAGCTTTTAAAAATAATTACAAAAAAATCACACCTTTAAAAAATCCAGTAATGACATTTTTGATCAGCTTCATTGACCTCCTTCAGTTACAATAGAAAATAGAGTGTGAATACAAGTTTTAAAAACGATAACCGGAATTTTAAAATAAATGAATAATACTACAATTAATTAGATT
>NW_019387738.1:0-9300 GCF_000671375.1 Centruroides sculpturatus | reverse complement strand
GTTATGTCTTGTACATGGATTACAATCATAAAAGTTCTTTACAATATAAGCACATCAGATGTACAGAATGATGATGAATATAATGCTAATTTACTACTTACTACTGATTCTGATTCTGATTCAGATATTTTGGACATTGAATACGATAATTTTGAAATAAACCAAGAAACTATTGGCTCTACCAAACTTATTCTACAAAATGCAGAATTAAATTCTTTAATTACAAAAATACGGCAGATAGTAAGACGTTTTAGAAAATCGCCAACCAAAAATACATTTCTACAAAAATATGTGAAAGTAATTATTAGGAAAGAACTTGCTTTAATTTTAGATTGTAGAACCATGTGGAATAGCTTACTAAACATGCTGGAAAGATTTTTATTACCTAAAGATGCTGTCCGAAAAAGTCTAATAGATTTGAAACTGGACTTATACTTCAATGACAGAGATATAAAATTACTATCAAATATAATCTCAAGCCTGCAACCCATTAAGTTAGCTGTTGAAACACTCTGCAATGAAAAGACTAATTTATAAGTAGCCGATGCTATTTTGAAATTTATGTTGGATAAATTAACTAACCAAAATATATTTTTAAGCATTGAATTGAAAAAAAGCATTAATATATAGCATAAAGGAGAGAAGAACTGTTTATTCAGACATATTACACTATTTGACAGAAATTAATTTGGTTTTGTCGGGTCAAGAAAATTATGACATTTTAAATATAAACAGTAAAGCAACAATAATCAAAAATATTGTTGAAATACTTTCGATTATTGTTGATAGTGTGATAATCTGAAGGTATTCTTAAATAGATTTATATCATTTTTACCTCAGCAACTTAAATAAATAATTTATTTTACTATAATTAAAAAGGGAAAGTTGATAAAATTTAAAATAAATTGATATAACCAAAAAAGGTTATAAAACTTCAACATCCTGAAAAACTGCTATGTTACTCAGCAGTTTAACAAGAAATGAGGATGTTTTGTATCCTTCCTCTACACCTTGTATCTTAGAATTTGCACACCGCCTGCTCAAATGCCATAACTCATCTCTAGGAATAATTGTTGTGAAATAATTGGAAATAAAAGGGCTGGTTTGCCGATACTCGTAGCAGTTGGTTCCCTAATTGCCATACAGAGGCAGTTCATCTCAGATAGAACATGCCATAGGGCCAGCCCACCGGAACGTCCAGCCTCCAGCTTCAAGCCCCTATAGACATCCCCTCCAGTGAGGTAATATGATTTATTGTGAACTCTCTCTCTCGGTTATAAAGATAGATCCTAGTTTCGCGATAGGATATAAGTCATGTATTTTTCATATTACTCATTTGTATGTTTATTATTTACTCTTGTTATCGTTAATTTTTATTAAATTGTCGACTTCTATATAGGAAGGACCTCCCTAGTCTTAGATTAAACTTATGTTTTATGTTTTGTTGTTATATTATTTGTCCTTGTTATTTTGGTCTTCTGTGATTAAATTGTTGATTTTTATATTCTTGACTTTCGTAGTCGAGTATTTATTCCTTATGCACAACCCACACAGAATTTTACTACTCTTATTCTGAAAAAATTAAGCCATCCAGTGACAAGGTGAGCAGGTCTAACAGATCTGACGACTAGAGGGCCTTGGCCCTCGTCCGTATTTTCACAATAGTAATCAGAGTCACTTAAATGATCCTGATATAAATCCAATTCAAAATCAGATAACGTAAATATTGATACTTCTACACCTAATGTTAAATTATCAATGAAGCAGAAACTCTATGATCTTATCAAACAAAAAACAGAATGTCAAGAAGTGTCAGTTCCACAAGCAAAAAACATGAAAGATTGTAAACAAATAGTAAAAAAATAATTAGAGTACTTCCGCCAAGAAAAAGTACGGGAGAAGTATATTCAAATAGTGTTTGATTGTTTAATGACCATTCGTCCAACAAGTTTTGAATCACAAAGGCTATTCTCGGGATCTGAATTATTTTGTACAAAAATTAGATCAAAATTAAGAAATAAGACATTAAATAATTGTTAAAAGTTTCTTGAGAAGTTATTTTTTAAAAAATGGTGTTTAATAAAATTGTATTAGTTACTACATATTATTTCTGTTGTGTTTCATTTTTCTGTATTATTTTATTTCTATTTCTAAAAGTTATTATTATACTTAGTTTAAAATAACACTTTAATTTTTATATTTTTTATATTCTATACTTTTGAAATAAAAACGTGAAATGGAAATTAAAATGACTTATATTTTTATCACATTAATTTTATTTTTCAGAAAAAAAATTTACCGGTAAACCGGTAATTTAATTTACATTTATTGAATTACCGGCATGTAAAAAAGACAGTAAATTTAAAATCCCTTTGCTCAAGTATCTCGGGTCCGGACAGGAGCGGTTCATGTAGCAAAAATGAACAATACGATCTATCACTTCTAAGTTCTGTAATTAGATTCAGCAAATTGAAAACTATAGTTAAAGTACATTTTCATGTAAAAGGCAATTTTGATATAGACCAGCCTAATTAGTGCTACATATAAAACATTTTCCGACAATAAACTTTGATTAATTTTAAATGAACGTCGCCTGTGCTTACTGCACGCAACTAATACCGTGTATAATAAAGACATTTTAAATCAGATTTTCCAATTATTTTAACAAACTTAAGATTCAAATGAGCGTCATCTGTATTCACTGCACGCAACTACACGCACACACACGCATTTTCTAATGGAGTTTTTCAATTACAGCATTCTTTAATATACACTGTGTATACAGATATAAAGAAATTAAAACTTAGCTAAAATACGAACAAAATATTAATATAATTTTTCTTTGCATACTAATGGCAGATGATAATATAAATTTTACCATGTTTTTCTGATTATACCACTAAGGAGTACTAATTACCAACTACTGCAAATTGTTAATAAATTTTCCTTTCGTTTCGTGTCTTATCACAAATTTGATTTTTTTTCATGTTTTAGATGGCAAGATAATACCAAACTTATCTGTTGATATACTTGAACCTGTGTCTTACACAAAATGTAAATTATGTCAGTTAATTGGTATAGTGTGTCGTAATACTTTGGTTTCTACAGAGGTGTAATAACAATCTGGTCTGTTTCTCCCTGATATTCGGGATAGATATGCCATTTTTATATATGTGAGTTTGATACAGGTATAAGTAAAGTTGTATGACTACATGTCGCATGTACAGTAATACCTTAATAATAAATAAACGGCAATAAATGTGAATTATGTGAGAAAATGTGTGAAACTAACAAACTTAAAAAAGTTAAAAGTTATGACCGTAATATTTAAACTTGATAAAATTTTCATTTTGCATAAATGTTTTTTATGTGAAAATCATCTAAAATGTACTAACGCGTACAATATAATTTTATTATTAATGTTTTGTTTTATTCTTATTTCCATTTAATTCAGGCGAGTCTCTCTCACATAAGATGGTCCAATTAACCTACAGTAATAGGGAATAGATGAACCACTTGAATATTTATTTGTTTATGCGTCTTTTACATTTATACTATTAATTATTCTTAGTATATGTCAGTAGCATACTTTAGTGATATTTTTTCATTAACTTTGCTATAAATAAGAAAAATATAGCAATTTTTAAAAAGATGGTCCATCTCTCCCAGATTTACAATATTGTATGTAATGATTATCTATATATTTTTAAACCTAAAAAGCAATTTAATGAAAAGCAATCTGCTTAATTTTTACCATTAAGCAAATGTATTTCGAGCGACAAACGTAAGTTTATAGAATTTTTATTTTCAAATATTTATCACGAAATAAACAAATCCATTAAATTTTCAACAGAATAAAAATATTTGCTTTATGTTTTATAACTGCACGTTCTTTACGATCAATAATAAACATTTTTGCCGTATGAATTCTTGGATTTAATGTTATAGTGATATTGTATATGCTAGTGAAATGAAGTAGGGTCAATGATGATGATGTATAAGATCTTAATAGTTTATTTATTTTTCGAAAATCTCTTTTTTACAAGACGTAAGTATTAAACACTTTTTTAAAAGATGAATTCGTAAATTTAATTTTAAAATAAACATTGTTAAATAACAGTCAAATATTTATTTAAATGACCATTAATAGAAAGTAGACATGGCCATTGATTGTACGTTATAGTGTATGTATTATTGTTCAAAAAATTTCCGAAACCATGACACTGTTTAGATGTATCCGTTGTTGAGAAGGGTCCATTATCTATAGCATATAACTGTATAACTTTGAAACGTAGTTTTATTTTACATATTCTTACGTGAATAATAATTTTTAAAATGTACACTCTAGTACAGCAGAAATTTAATATTAATATGTATTTAATTAACAACAATCAAATATTTAGTAGAATATATTCGAGTACAAATACTCCTCATTAGCCTACATACCTCCATACAGTATATACACAAATATTTATCAAAAACATAATAACATAAATAGCAGTTCCATATCAAAACATTCTGGAATTCCTATCGACTGCATAGTCAGGTAAAATTCTTTTTTTTCCACGTTGAAATAATAAAGTGAACGAGCAAGGTACCGTGAAATCAGCAATTAATATGGCGATGCTTTCTTTGCGCATTCTCTGTACATGTGAGAAAAGCCATGTGACGTCACGTGCAGTCTGTCTATAGCGTAAAAGTAAAGTTAGTATTATAGTTTAGTCTAGGATAATACAAAATAAAATAACAATAATTATTAAATTTTGAAAAACACGATAAATTAATTACATCATTCCAGGTATGGAATCTTATGAAATATTTTTTACATTATGTTACACACAATGAAAGAATATATGTTCTGGTGTTTCATACACCTGCATAATACACGTAATACAAATTTTTTCATAAATAATTACAAATTTATCATTATTTATCAATAAATAACTTTCATCATATCTCAGGGAAAAAGTAATCGTTTTTCTTAATAATTTATATCGATGGACAAGTAATTTCCTGCAAACAAAAATTATTTCATACTTGTTTCTGTGAAAAAAACATAAAAGCATTGTTTTAAATGAAAATGAAAATTTTATCAAAGGCATCCTAACTATTTCACGTGTGATATATAATACGAGAAAGTAGTTTAACATCTTTCTATAAGCAAATAAAAACGGTAAAAAAGCTGTTTAGTAGTTACGTTTAGCCATAATTGCAGCTTCTACAACAGATTGAATAAGATAATTAATAAACTTTGTATTATACAATTCATATAAACTCAAATACTGTAGAAAAGAATTAAACAAAGTATAAATCCACATATTTTATAAGAATATTCAAACTCGACAAAAACTGTTTTTTTTTTTGGCATCAAAAGTTAACTTTTCGATATTAACAGATTATATTTAAATAGATTCAAGCCATTTAACAGTACTGTTCGAATTTATTTTTCATATAGGCCTAATAGTAGATTTATTTTTCTACTATAATAAACGACTAAAAACTACAGAACAGCTTCGTAATCTGCTGGGAATGCCCATAATGGTTCTATTCATTCTTCAGAGTTGAAAGACAATTTGTCGCAATTGTTTTCAATCACTTGATTTACTTAGCTGATTTAATGCTTCTTTTGTTCTTATTATACCTTGCTGATTTCAGTTTGCTGTCTTAATTATTAATTGTCACTAGTAGCAGTTTAGATGGAATCAGAAATCTTGTACCCAAAGTAGTAATAATCCGTAGCACAAACATCTTTATATTGGTCTGATATGCATTCCCTTATATAAAAGTAAAAAATAAAATCTGTTCCTTTATGATAAGTTTTCTGCAGAAATGTTCTGCTTACTTCCACATAAAATACAACCAAAAGAGGAAACAACAGTTTCTAATAAAATTAAATACTGCTTAAAGTAATAAATAATACTGATTTAATGCGATTACAGAAGATTTTGAGTAGAATATACATTATTCATAATTTTAGAATAATTATCAATTAGACGCCTTTAGAGTTTATTTTTTAAGCTAGTTTAAACATACATGTGTAAAGTGACTATTAGTATAGACAACTAGAAATTCGGTTGCTCTTTGTTGTTTTCATAGGTAAAGTTTAGTTTTGTGTAAAGATTTTTTTCTTTAGTAAAGACGTGCACTCCGTAATAACTTGCAAAAAAATATAACAGGCTGCATTCACACCGTGGTATGAAATAAGTGACAAATCTGAATGCATCATGCTAAACCCTTTGAAAGCTCTCACACCTAATGCATGGAAAATGATTTCACTTCATTCCTCCTCTTTCAGTGTTATTGTTTTCGCGTCAAAGAAACGACAAAGGTTAAGATACATCTTATATCTAGACATATGAACATCATGTATAATTTGATATACAACAAAAAATGATGTTTAAAATAGCAGACTAAAATGTATATATGAAAACATTGTAGTGTTTTTAATAATTAATGAAAAATAATTTTTAATTTAATGTTTTCAGAATGAAAACTTACACTTAATGAAATTACTATAGAATTCATTTTTACGGCATATTTAATAACGTAATTAATAATGGAGTCTTTCGAGTAAACAAACAAATTCTTTTCTCGTTTTTTTGTCAGACCAGATGTACTTTTTGCACCAAAAATGGCAAATTTCTCTTTCAAAGAATTTTCGATTTCCTTTCTATAAATAGGGAAACAATTTTCTTGATGAATTTTTGTATGTTTCCTAATGTTTTTAAAGTTTCGTTTTCTGCCGTCTGTAAAAATACAGATTTCGTTACAGATAGGTTTTAAATATCGCTTGGTGGTGTTTACATGAACAATATTATATAGGTTTTTTAAATAAATAAGAAATTGAAGATTTTTTGAAAAGTAAAAATTTTATTATTAAAAACTTTTCATCACGCGAAAAACATTAATTTCCACAAGAAGAACTTCGTTAGTTTATTTTTCAATTCTTCAATAGTTGTTGGTACTTTTTCATGAACATGACAACTTAAATAAACAAATAGAATAAATTGCAATAACCTGAAGTAATCACAACTGTCGCCAACAATCAAATTCCAGTTATTATTATTGTGCTATTGTCTTCAATATGGCCTATCAACCCACCTAGAAATTATACAAATATAACAAGCACAAACATTAGTTTAATATTGCATTACGGAATGAGGTTTTATGTATGTCAGAATTTTTCGTAATATCAACATCAATGCATTGCAATTATTTGTAATATCTGAATTCACTGTTAAAGGTAGTTTATTATAAAATAACTTCATAAAAATAATACACACACATTTATCTTATGTACAACGGTACTACCATGAAACTGGTAGTTATTTTATATGCATTTAAAAAACATTTCTGAAAAAAACCCAAAAGTGAAGGTGTCATTATATGAGGTTCGACTGTATTTGTATTTTCGCTGATGTTAACATTATTGATATTAAAATATGTAGACAATAACAACGGCACTCTTCTTCTTCTAGTAGAGAGATAATGAAGTTCGTCACCTTGCTTACTTACCTTTAATTACATATTACTTAGACACTTAGACAAGTAAATGTCTCTGCTTATATTTGACATAATTTTGAAGCAGTACTGCAGAGTCGTGTAAAAATCTACATGTACCTACATCAACTCTGACGGAAGGTGGACTTGTTAAAAAAATTAACCCGGAAATTCTCATTTCTTCACGTGACCCTAGAATAAAAGGTTCGAGCAACCGATTATTTGCATAAAAATCATTAAATACACCACATTATACACAGTAATATTAATATTTCCACAAAAAGTGTTACCTCAATGTGTTACAAGTGTATTCTATCTTTTTTATATTTCTTGAAACTTTCTTCGTACTCTCTTCTATGTCGGATGTGTTAAAAAAACCCGCTCAATGAGCACACACCAATATTGTTACTGATAACAGTGAAATTGCTGTGATAATCTTCGAACGCGGTTTACTAATGAATACGATGGAAAATGCTCAGTATCTCTGTTTCTATGATATATCAGGTCAAGTTCATAACCAACTAGCTATTACATCGCAAAAGAGCTTTTGAGGCAATCTTAATTTCATGTTCAGAAATAAAATTAAGATCATTTTTTTATAAAAAGAAATTAAAATTTCACTTTTTTGGTATGTTCATTTATTGAACACTACAGGAAATACCATGTATAAAAACATAAATCTAAATATTCAGCAACTGTTAAATAATCAGAAATAAAGATATACTCGGTATTATTGTTTAATTAAAATAAATAAAAAATATATTTTTCTTTGTATATAGAGAGGAAATGCAAAACTAATTTTCTACAGAATATTTTATAATATATTTAATTACATATAAAATATAATTTGTTATATTTTAGAATAAAATTATAAGAAAAAATTGAAGTTTATTAGCAATTATAATCGATATTTTATGATTTCCATATCACTGCTACATAATTAACAAATCGATATAAGTCGATTGCCTGCTTTGAAAGTAATGAAAATTTGAGATTAAAAGTTAAAATAATTTATTGTTTCAGTAGAAAACACAGAGCTGGAATTTAAGAACTGATTAATCTATCGATTTTAATCTCCAGTTTGAAAAACTTCCAGAAATAAGCTCAATAAACCAAAAATAGAAACTAAAATATTGTTTAGAATGAATTATATAAGCATCATACATACGGTCAGTACGAGTTTTGATTACTGCAAGACAATCGTGAAAACTTCAACTAGGTAAGTGATATTTTTTAAATATTATATTATACATAAAAAAGAGAGGAAATAATTTTAATAATTTTCTTATTTTAATTGAAATTAATTGAAGTTAATAAATTTTATATTTTTAGTAAATTTGTTGATTTATACACCAAAAAACAAGCCAAGATATGACTACAAAATTTTCTTTTGTGCTGTTCATTTTTGTAATCAATCTGTTTTTTCACGACACTTTTGGTGGTAAGTTATATATTTTTTTCAATAAAAATAAAATATACTTAAATTGCAGCTTATAACAAACAATTTCTTAACATATTGAGCTTTACACTAGTGTCTCGTATAACGAACGCCTCGAATAAAGAACACTGCGAACAACGAACTTTCCGTTTGGCAGTTACGTGAGGCCAACAACGGATTTTCTGTGAATAAGTATGAATGATATTTCTACACTTTTGCCGTTGTCAATGACAATCTGCAATTTTTAAAATATATTAGTTCAATCTCAGAATATTATTAGCATACTGCTGTACATCATACTTTTCGTTGGAAAACGGCTTGCTTGCTTGTTTATTACGTACATCACCTCAGTGCTGGGTATT
>NW_019387737.1:7391-10671 GCF_000671375.1 Centruroides sculpturatus | reverse complement strand
AATGATGTAAAATATTATGTTAATTAATAAAGTTTCTTATGTAAATCGTGTTTAATAATATTAACTATGTTTGTATATTTATTCATAGGCATATGATCGAGATGATGGTTCTAATGCTATAATCAAGTACAATATTGTGGGTGGAAATGAAGAAAAGTTGTTTGATATTGATGAAGATACTGGTGTAGTCTTTTCAGTAGAAAAATTAAATTTTGAAAGACAGACTGAATATGCACTACATATAGCTGCTCGGAATGTACTGCCGTTTCAAGGGCCAAAAGCTTCAAAACTGGCAAATCCTTTCGTTAGACTAATCATTAAAGTTCAGGTTAGTTTTCAATTTCAATATTACTAGAAAGTATTCCATGTGTATAAAACACATTATTAACATATTTTAACTTTTTCTTTCATATATGATTTAGCATTACAGCTTATATTAACTTATATGTAAATTATATAGAGTATAAAATAAATTTTTTGTTGTGTATTTTCTAATTTTTATAAAAATACAAAAAGTTAGATATCTGTAAAATTTTGTACTCTTAAAACAGATTAAAAATATTGTAATTTATTACATTTTACATATTTTATACTGTGTTATTATGTTGAATAGAAAATATGTGTAAATGCCAATACAAGTTTTTTTTTTTTAAATAATAGTTTTAAATTCAAAGATTAAAAGATAATTTTTGTATAAACTTTTCTAGGATGTTAATGATGAATTAGTTGTGTTTTTAAAACCAAGTTATGAATATAAAATTAAAGAAAATACAACAAGAAGTGTCACTGTGGGTTATGTAAATGCTAGTAATCCCCATAGAGAACCATTAGACCAAGATATAACTTATTGGATTGGTGAAGGAAACTCTGAAGGAAAATTTTGGATTAATCCAAGTAGTGGAGAACTAATTCTGATGGATAGAGTAGATAGAGATCCTCCTGAAAATCAAGAGTTTTTCAAATTAAGGGTATGTGAATTATTTTTATTTTTGAATTTTATAATATTACTATAATATGTGCAGGATAAAAACAAAGCCAGTATGTATCTGTCAAGAGAGGATATGTGTCTATAGTAAAATATAGTAGTGAATGCTGATGCAAATTATGATTACATTTTTCACTTAATGTTTGTCATAAACATTATTTTGTCTATTGTCTGCCATTTTTATTTTGTATTTTTTATGATGGAAAAATGTGTCATGATGATTTTAAGCTAAGTTTGTTTTATGTAAATGGAGTATATTTTAATATTCTTGTTTTTAAGTAGACAAAAGAAATTGCCTAGAAATGCCAAATTTAAATATATGTATTTGATTTTGAGAATTCTGTTAGAATGTTTGATGTTAAGTTTAATCTGTTTTCTTTCTGTTTAGTGTTGTAAAATTATATATTTAACTTAATTAAAAGCTTGTTTATGCCTCAAGAAGAATGTGGTACAGTAGAGCCTCAAAAACTCGGCACTCGATACCCGGCACTCCGGATAACTCGGCCACACCTTGTCAGGGCAAAAAAATCCTTAGTTAATTAATTTTCATTATAGACAGCTTTATGCCTCATAAACTATTTTTCTGAGGTCTGTCTTATCAGGTAAATTACTGTACACAGTGTATTCATTAATTTTCATTTTCATGTAGTAAAGGCTCTATGCCTTCATAAAGGACGTACTTTTCCTTTGTTTAAGGGTATTTGGGCAGTTTATTCTCTGTTGTATTCTCAAGCAAACAATACATACAAGTACAGTACAATATTTTCTGAGGAAACATGCATACTTATCCTTTTTTAACCCATTCCCGATAACCCGGCATTTTCACAAACTTGGCCCCCCTTCGGTCCACATTAGGCCGAGTTTTCGAGGCTCTACTGTATAGTAGAACTAAGGTAAAAGGTAACAGCTTTGAGTAATCAGTTCTGCCAGGCTAGTATCTATACAAAACAAAAATAGTTTGGCCTGAATAAATTGATTTAATGGCAGAGGGATATATTTTGTGAGTAATGCAGCTTTATTTTTTATCCTGCAAAGAGTATAGTTGATAAAATATATTTTACTTTGATGTAAATTATAAAAAGAATTAAAAAATATTATTGTTAATAATCTATGATGTTATAGATTTTTGCAAGAGATCTCCTATCAAGAAATCAATTTAACACAACAGTTCCAGTAACTATATTTGTTGAAGATATAAATGACAATGCACCTACATTTGATGAAGGTATAACATTTTTTTGTGTTTAATATAAATGTTTATATTATTTCTTAATTATTTATCGCATTTTTAGAAAAATACGTATTGGAATTGCCTGAGAATTTACCTATTGGTACACAACTTCCTGGATTTTATAAAGTGAAAGACATTGACAGTGGAAATAATGGAAAAATTGAAAATTATACTTTAGTTGGTTCAGAGGTAATTTTATATACATGCTATTTAAAATGAAGGATAAAAGTCAAAGTAAGATAAGTAACTTATTCTCCAATAATAGAGATATCTTTAAGTGTTTACATATCTGTTATCAGTAAAAATTAAATGAGAACTCAACAGTCCATGAACAGTTTGAGTTCTGTTTCTTTATATTTATTTACTTTTATGTTTTTTATTGATAATATATGAATGTTACTTATCCAACTTTTCTTCTTAAAATATGTTTTAAACAATGTATCAAATTTTCAAATAATAAAGTAAAATTAATCCAATAAATATTTCCTAACAATTTAGGTTTTGGCTGTTGAGAAAAAACCAAATGTTAATCCAGAAGCTAAGAAAAGCACAACAACAGTAGAAATACATTTATTAGATGCCAATGATAATAATCCACAGTTTGTTCCTGAAAGCATATATAATTTTCATGCTACAGAGCTTGAACTTCCTGGAACTATTATTGGCAATGTAAGTGTACGAAAGTTAAAATTATATTTATTTAAATTCTAACATGAGAACATGTTTATTATATACAGTATGATTCACTTAGTGTAATCACTTTGGGATTTCTTAAAATGATGATATATAATAACTGATTGATAATACAGTTGTCCCTCTATAGTCCGACGTTTTTTAATCTGACATGCTCAGTAGTCTGACGCACCTCCCGTCAAGGTACCCGTCCCCGTTACGTGTCTGCTTGCACAGAAGCATGTCGCGATGTGAATCTCCCCATCCAATTCTTACTCGATGACACACATTTCGTGTGTTTTATGTGAGCAGTTCTGTTCAAACAGTTGGAGTAGAGAATATTGTAAGTTACTGCTAGCAAAACAATGCGAAATATGTAATTATTTTCGGTA
>NW_019387737.1:0-1548 GCF_000671375.1 Centruroides sculpturatus | reverse complement strand
GTATGGGAAGTAGGACGTGGGCACTGAATGTGTCCCCAGCCGGCGTTGTAATAACCGTCGATGGTTAAGTAGTTAGATTATATACGCTGGAAGAGGAGATCGGATCGGAGGTCCGGGTAGCGTAACTGGCAACGCATCTGCACGGTAAGCAGGAGTTGTGGGTTCGAGTCCCGCTCCGGGCCGTTTTTTTCTCCCAGCGGTTCCAAATTATTTAAATTAATTAAAATTATTTATAATTATTAATATTAATAAGAGATGGCGCCTAACGCTTACCTCTAGTACCAAATTGATTACGTAATTTATTTAATAATTAGCATAAAACTAGCCCGATAGGTTTTCGGCAGTCTGTTGGTTGTAGCTATATTATATATCAGGTTGGAGATGTTTGTATAAAACTAACTTTTCTTTCCAAAATAAAATTTTTTAGATTCTTCATTTAGTGACGACAATAATTTTTAATTTAAAAATTAACATATACAGTGGGTGATCGGTTAACGAACATAATCCGTTCCAAGACTTTGTTCATTATCTGAATTGTTCATTAACCGATTATTGATTTACCATAGGTTTTTATGGGAATTTGATTAATTCATTCCGGAGACTCCAAAAAATTAAAAATATACACTTTTTTACTATGTTTATTTATATGTAATAGTAAAAATACATATACATGCAGTCTTGCATTTTTATTAATCATGTTTTTTCCATTTGTGAGGGTTAAAGAATCTGTCCAATGTCAATTGCTTTTCTCTTTTCTTCAGGACTTTTTGGAAGTAATTAATAGTATTGTAATTGTAGAGATCCCAACCCCGTTAACCTTATTCTGGTTTGGATGCCACTTGGATGATGATTGTTCTGACATCCCTGGAGTTCTTCTCGCTGCTCTGCAACGAAAACAAGCTTAAGCAATGGCGAAAGTTTTCTGATAAGTTATTTTTCTGTGAAAAATTCATTGAACTTTGGAGACATCATTAATAGAAATAATTTTTATGGCTGTTGAATAAGAAATGTTTTTTCACAAGAAATGTATAAAATTACAGTACTGTATTAGACTTACAGTACCTAATTTATATACTGTACTGTACAGACAATAGTAAACTCAACTTACCTGCCTAAACTCTCTGTAGCGTGTAAGTAGTTCGGCTGCTCATCCACTATTGGTCCAGATTCAACCAATCCTGTCGTGACACGAGTTGGTGATGACATTTTACCGCATTTTACAAGTCTCTTTTAGCATCTTTATACAAATACGGTCGCAATTTTTTTGCCGCGATATATGAATCCGCATTATATGAACCCGTGTTATAGGGGTCGACTGTATTTATATGTTATTTGAAATGTTCTATCAATCTCAAGAACATATAAATAAAAAATAAATTTGTTTGAGTAATGTTTTACTTGAATTTGATAAAGCTGCTTTTTTTCAGCTTTATTGCTTGAGATATTTCATTTTATCAGTTTTATCAAATAAACCTTTGATTTCAAATATTTCCAGACAATAATGCTCATATAATAGAAAAACTTCAACATTTTCTTATAAGTTAAATA
>NW_019387736.1:0-9319 GCF_000671375.1 Centruroides sculpturatus | reverse complement strand
TGACAAGAATTTATATTTTCCAACGCGTCAGTCCGTAAACTGAAGGTCGTAATTGTCGGCTCATAGCTGCACAATAAATAAAAGTGTTATAAACAGATACAACTGTCTGAAAATAGTTCCCATGTATGTACAAATGTTGTTGACTTCTGGCTCAATAGCCTAATTAGGGGAAGAGGAAGAGGTACTTGATTTTTGATGACTGGTGATGAGAGCAGGGGGATCAAAAAAGGGCAAATTTTTGCTGACATAATACTTGAACAGTCCCTCAGAGCTTTCTGATTACAGAATTATTTTTATTAATTTAATTTATTTTTAAATAGGAAGACATTTGCAGAAATTTGAATCCTTATGATAAATTTTCAGATAGACACAAAAGCAATTTTTTAATTTATATAAAATCTTACAATTTTGTTGTTTAAGTAACAAAATGTTTTTATCTTTGCCTAACAAAATAAATAAAAATTAAATTATTTTTTTCAAATGATTAAATTTTTATTTTTATTGAAACTATTGATGATTGNGTAACAAAATGTTTTTATCTTTGCCTAACAAAATAAATAAAAATTAAATTATTTTTGAAATGGTTAAATTTTTATTTTTATTGAAACTATTGATGATTGAACATATTTAACAATTTACATATTTAACATATTTACAACATTTAAATTTCATTTCATTTACGATTTATAAGCTATTGTTTGTTTAATATTTCCAGATTAGGAGAGCAACAGATTATTCATTTAGCAAAAATAAAAGCTTTCGCACAAAATACGTAAGTATAAATATTTTTTGTTACTAAATACATTTTATTTTGTGTAAACGTTATTAAATTTAACAGCAGTGAAAAAGCTGCAATAGTTGGCACAGTTTCTGTAGAAGTTGCGTAAATTACGAACTCACTGTTAAGTGCCGAAAACTACAGAAAAATCTTTTAAACTTTGGAATAAGCCTACTTTTTAGCAACGATGCATGCGAGTGTTTGCAGATGGTGCTAGGATGCAGCATGAGCGGGCACCAACTCGACCTAAAATCTCCTTGCCTGCCAGTACACCTATCCTGAAATAATTACTCAAGCATACCTGTACCGACTATTATTGGGAGTTTCTTTAAACATGAATTGGTTGTTTGCCAAGTAATTATGTGTTCTCACCAAACTTCTGCTTATATGTCCTACTGAAATCTATTGCAAAATTTTAAAAATTAATGTCTTTCATGTTTTGCCCTCCAAGAATAAAAATCCAAGCATGTTACTGCAAACTGGAAGCACTCCCTAATTAAGAATGTGTCTATAAATTACTCTTGACTAATGAGTTGCACAATTGTACTAAAACCTGTCAAAAGATGACCTGCACTTGTGTTTCAAAATGATGCATAATCTCGTCTTCAGACATTACAATCAGGCATGCCGGAAAAGACCAAACAAAAAGATCATGTAGTATTTGCATGATGTAGACAAAATGGCAGATTCTGTTGCTTACACAAATCCTATTCTATCAAATGAGACATATAAATTTAAATTTTTTATTTTTAAAATCTATTATAAGATCATTTATTAATAAATGATCTTATAATAGATTTTAAAGTTTTCAGAACAACTTCTAAAATTAATCTTAAAATCATCATGACACATTTTTCTGTCACAAAAGAAAAAAAGATAGAAATGGCAGCTCCAAAAATTGATGAATTGTTGTAAAATTTTTTAACAAGCAGATGAAGTTCATGGGAGAGCAAATGAAGCAAGCAGGAAAGCAAATCCCCTAGTAACTTTATAATTATATAGTTTGTTTTAGATGATAGTTTTAAAACATTAGAACTTATTTTAGAATAAAATTAATATAGTTTATGAATATCTTAAAATCAGTGATGACATCATATCAGAAACAGAGGGTTGTTGTTATTATATGAGTGGAGGCAGTAGGCCAAATGCACTTTAACCCGAAAGACCCATCATGCACTACACGGCATTATTTCAAAAGTATGAACTCTTTAAAAAAAACAGCAGACTTTTGAAGGAAAGTTGAGGGAATTTATTTTGGCAAAGTGGAATCCACATTAACAAGTCTATTCGAGCAAAGAACTGCACACTCGCAAATGGGATACAGAGGAGTCTCCTCAGCAGAGCTACAAAAGAGGTAAGAAGTCAAGGAGGAAAGATTTGGTCAGCACAGATGTTTATAAAAGTAACAAAACCAGTCATAACATCAATCAAAAAGTGATCATGATTCTTGTCAAAAAGACAGAAAGTCTTTAGTTTTACCAGAGAGCAGACTAGACAAAAAGTCTTCCTCTGCTTTACACCAGGAATTAACCTCCAGTACTTAGAATGATTGGAAGTAGTCCAATCTTTAACAGCTCTAAAGAAAGTATTATAAGAAATATCGAAAGCTGATTTGGGCCCAATATAGAGATAAGAAGCATTATGTTTGGTCAGTAAATCAGCACTTACATTGTCAGCAATAGTCACATGTTCTGGCACCCCACAAGAGAATGACCCTGTTATGGATAGCCAGCTCATTGAAATGTAAACAGCACCCCCAGGCAACCCAGATGAAAAAGGAGCATGTGCCCCAATTAATCTTAGCACTAGAAACCACCAATCTAGTCTTTCTCCAAAATTCCCTATTGGTAGGCTTACCAGACATTTTGACCAGGATTGTCCTGGCTTGATGATGTGGTCCCGGTGTCCCAGCCAGTTTGTTATTTTATCCTGGTTATTTGGTAAAATTTTAAAGATGCCAAATATATAAGAAGTAAAAAGAGTGCAGCCTCAGGTAAAATGGCAATTTGGCAACTTAAAAATTCCCTTGGTTACACTCACTGTTGCCAATCTAAATATTTTGTATCTAGATCTAAGTACTTTTAATGTTGTCTAGATGTTTTCATCCAAAATTTATAACATGTGGCCTAATGAATTTAGATGTTTTATTTTTTCATCCAGATATATTTTCACAGAATTTATAACAGCCTATGAGATCCAGATATTTTTATTTCATTTTTTAGATATTTTGTTTCAATTAGAGTTGGCAACATTGAAACTTATACTGGCACGTCATTGCTGTGCATGTCCTATCTTAGTCAATATAATTGCAAATTGCTAGTCGACATTTGCAATTATTTTGTACTGTACATTAATTTAATCTCCAAAATGCCGTAAGGAAACTGTGTTTACCGATGAATTAAAAAAGGATTATCTGTTTTTGAAAAAAGTTTGTGATCATATTGACAATGTGAAATGTGAACTGTGCTTTTCAGAATTTTCACTAACTCGTGGACGTTTGGACATAAAAAGATCACTTGAAATGTGTGAGACATGAGGCAAGCCTAGTAGCAGCAGAAGGAACTTCCTCGAATATATTGTCATATTTTAAAGGTATCGATTTAAGTGACAAAGAATTTTTAATAGCAGCTAAAGGAGCAACTTTTGCATTTCATGTTGCTATTCACAATCTCAGCTTTGAGTCAGTCGATTGTTCATCTAAATTGATTATGAAGCTCTGAAACAAAGTTTAGACTAGCCAGAACAAAATGTGAAGCCGTCATTGTTAATATGATTGAGCCACTGTTGTTTCAGCAGCTTTGCGAAGATTTAAATAAAACAAATTTTGTGACGGTATCAGTAGATTCTTCCAACAGGAAAGAAATTAAAATTGTGCCAATCGTTGTGGGGTATTTTGTACCAGATTGTGGCATAAAAGTTAAACTTTTAGACTTTCAATCAGTTCCTGTTGAAACTGCAGAAATACTGACAAACTGTTTAATATCAGTTATTAAAACTCATAATATAGCAAAAAAAATTATTGGATTTTGTGGAGATAATTCCAATACTAATTTTGGGGTTGTTAAACATGGAGGAGAAAACAATATTTACAAGTAAATTAAAGGCGGAACTAGGAAGGAATATTGTTGTGGCATTGGTTGTGGTGCTCACATCATACACAACTGCCTTCAAACTGCAGTTGATGTTCTACCTATTGAAATAGAAGCTTTAGTGGTCAAAATTTATAAATTTTTCTATATAAATTTTGAACGTTTATATGGTTCAAGTCACTCAAGCTAAAAGAGTTCTGTGAATGTAAATTTAGAGTACAAAAAAAAGGTTCTTCAACACGGCAACAGCCGTTTTCTTTTGCTACTTCCAGCTATTGATTGACAGAATACTTGAAATCTATGAAGGACTAAAATATTATTTTATTTCACAAGAACACTGTCCAGTGATGATAAAACATTTTTTGATAATGATTGTGGTGAAACGTATTTATGGTTTGTGCAAGGGCAACTCAAATTGTTTAACAAAGCTATCTTGATTATGGAAAGACAAAAGCGAGTGCAACTGATATTGTCAGTGAACTTGGAAAATTAAAAACAAACCTTGAGAAAAGGCATGATAATAAATTTATACCTCAAAAAGCAAAAAACATTTTAGAATACTAGAAAATAATGGAAGTATTAATATCAATACAATCCTACAAGAGTTTACAACATTTTATACAGATGTATTTCTTACATTGAGCTATGGGAAAACAGTTTTGGTGGAGCAGAATCTTTTACTTTAGTTAATAATAATGAATTAACATGGTCTGAAATTGAAGCTTCAGGTGAAAAAATTAATGAAACTGTTGCAAATAATACAATAAACATGGATCAACTGTTTGATGAAGTAGTGATTGCAAAAGCTTTTTGGTCAGCTAACTATGAAATTTGGAAAAATACAAGTTGTGAAGAAAAATGGATACAACTTTTCAGTCATTTCAAAGAAAAGAACATTTCATTGCCCAATCTTGTTCAAATTTTAGAATGCATTTTCAGCACGCCAGGCACATCTGCACCAGTCAAAAGAATATTCTCAATAATGAATATCATATGGTCTGAAGAAAGAGGTGGAATGGCTTGAATCAACCATGAAAGCTTTACTACACTGCAAAATTAACAGTGAACTAATTTGCAGCAAATTTTTTAATGCCATTAAAAATAACAAAGAATTTTTAAAGAAAGTTCACACTAGTGATAAATATTAATAACTTCTTAATAATAAGTTATGTTTAGTTGAGTTATTAAAAATTGCTTTTAACTCTTTGCTGTTTTTTGTTAACAATGTCTTTACTTAGCTTTTCAATCATAGAAGCTTATGCTATTAGGCTTTATTTTCTGTTGTGAGTATTTTCTCAAAATTGTCCTGGTTTGAGAAAAAAATATTATGGTAAGCCTACCTATTGGGTCTGGATGAGGCCTAGAAAACTCCAGAGACTCTATAGCCTAAGAAATGCGTCTCAAGTAAATAGAGAATAGTTTCCTGAGCAGAGGTTGAATACTTACTACTGGAAAGAATCAAGAGACCTGGTTCAGAGCAGGATTTCTTAGCTGAAATCTTCATGAATCTAAAACTTCTAGAAACATTAGAAATGTTTGAACAAAAGGACCTCCACAAAGATCTTTTTGCTCTTCTAAGAGTTTTTTTTATACTAGGCAAGATCTTTATGGTAAAGCCGTCAAGCAACAATACACTTAGCTTGGTTCAATAACTTCCAAGTTGAAGACCTCAGAAAACTTCATCTCCTTGTTTCACCGAGAACTAAAAGATGGACGAACTTTTCTCGAGTATGACAGCTAATAGCGTAGGATTCGAGAATGTGCTGTGGCTCGAGGTCTGCAGCCAACTCAAAGCCTAATACGGCACCAAATTGACAAGAGAAGCAACCCCATCCGGAAGACGGACATTCTTTAAAAAGTGTCCAATTGATCCTCTTTCATCCTTCTTAGGCTAGAAGACAAGAGTGAAAATAGTGTTCTGTGATCAGATAGGGAAAGTTCATCAGATGTGCCAATCCACCACTCTGTTACCTAAATTAGAGGAAGATAGAGTGAGATCCAGAATTTCCATTCTGGAAGTAACATAAGTGGATTTGTTGCCTGGATTTAAGATTATCGGGTCTGAACCCATCAAAAAGTCTAGATGCTCTAGCATTAGCTATTGAATTCTATTTCTGTTTGATGTATTCTGTTATCTAAGCATTCATCAGAGGAAGCAATATCTAACTATTGACTTATAGAGAGTTTCAAGTTATTAATTTCTCCTCCTACAAAGAAACTATCCAATTATCTTTAATAGACATTCGAGATAAAGATCCCAGATTTAATTCAATATCTCCACTTAGTATTATTAATTTTATTTATCAGTTAAATTTCACAAACTTAATTTCGATTCCAGTTATTACCAAGTCATTAAAACTGAATACAAATGTAAATTATTTGGTATTAAATAAATCATATTCATATTCAATTATATAAAAGTCTGTTTCAGTTTATTTTTATTTTTATATTATAAGAAATGATAATTTATTAATTATCTTTCTAGTGATTTATATGAAGAAAAACAAAGTGATTTAAGAGAAGAATGTTTAAAGCTGTGGAAGGTAAGTGTTTTAAAATTTTAATATAGGATTGCAAAATTAGGATACAAATGCAGCTCTGAATGAAGCTGGAGTAGGCATGGTCTATAGCTCTTATCAGAGTTGTAGACCATGCTCACAGGAGTGAAAAAGTCAAAAGGAACCAATAGTCTACGTGTGATCCTTCATGAGATAGTCTCCCGAAATTGGCCTATATGGAATTTTGAAAACCCCAGAAAAATGGGGTAAAATTTAAATCCAGGACTATTTCTCAAAACAATGCTAAAAATTGGCCATTTTTCACTTTACTAGAGACTGCTGAAGGTTTGTAAAACATGCAAAATGCCATTGTATCGACTAATTCCGGGAGTCACAATGCACACTTTGTTAAGCTTATTGCATGTTTAACAAGCTGATTTTGGGGGCTATATCTTGCAAAGGCTCACCCATAGATCATCGGTTCCTTTTGACTTTTTTACTCCTACGGGCATGGTCTATGGTTCCATAAGATCCTAACAGCCTCATCCAGCATTGCATTTGTACCTTATTTAGTGCATTAAATGAAATAAGGACAGGTTTAGTTTTGTATTAAAGCAATATATTCTTTTGTTTGCATTTTATGTATTTTTTTAACAGAATAATTATTTAATATTCTTTATTAGCAAATGTACCTATTAATTGTATCAGTTAAATGCAATCATTAATTTTGTTATACTTAAACAACTTCTACTTTTTTTGTTTTCGTCTGTACTGTATTGGTCTAACATACTGTACTGTATACCATTGGTTATATACGGTCACTACACAATGACCATTAGATTAGTATTAAAGAGTAGTAAAGTGATCTAAATGTGATATAATGAATGAAAACTTGGCCTGATAATAGAGAATTCTCAAGACAGAAAAAGATAAAACAATCATCCATCTTATGATTCTGTCAAATAATCAAGCTGGATTTATTATCAGGCTACATTTAGCTAATTAAATATACAAATGCTACACAATTTGGATTGAAGACAGGCAAATACGTCACCCTCTTTTATTAAGTTAATAATTAGAACTAAATAAATAATTTAGAATATTCTAGAAGAAAAGATCGATCTGGAATATGACTCAAACTTGCGACTTCTGCTTACCATATAAATGTGTTAACGATTATGCTAGCCGGACACTCATCTGATCTCCACTTCCAGGTTAAATAAATATAGCAGATTGAAGAATAGGGCTAACTCATTGTGCCAATCAGAGATGACTACACACTAGAGGCCTTTATGGCACTTGGCCAACTTTAAGCTTTAACCTCAGAAACACAAAAGAGAACCAAAACTCTAGCAGAAAATGAATTTCCTGCTGGAGTTTTGGTTCTATTTTGTGTGTCTCTAATATTATATATTATAATTTGAGGTAAAAGCCTATAAACAACACATAAATATTATAATATTTCTGTGTTATTATAAATATTATAATATTTCTGTGTTGTTTATAGGCTTTTACCTCAGCATGGTTTATATGTATATGCATGTATACCGAGCACAAATTAACAGAAGTTACATTTTATAGCTTCCGGATAGAGTAAGATCTGCACCGAATCGATCTGACCCCAAATCGAAATTCTACGAACTGACAAAAGTAAGTCAAATTTTCTTATAAAAATGACATTATTAAAAGTATTTTTTCTTTTGATTGAGAGTAAAATATTATATTATTAATTACTTATTGCTTTTTATATTATATTCAAACTTATATATATTCAATTATATCAATTATTTTCTCATCATAATTTTAGACTTAAATCACCTTGGATTAAAGTCTAAAATAAAGTATAAGTATTAATTTTGTTACCTTCTTGTTGTGGGTTTAACATATACATAAGGTGGCCAAAAAATCAGTTAACTGAAACAAGAACAGTGAATGAATTACCGAAATTGTGATTGCAACTGGCTATAGGCGACTACGGGGGCAGGACATTGCTGCAAGTACTGCGAGACCTTTATATTACATAAATTCTTCAAGGATATATTACATTCCATTGTTTCTAAATAATCAGTTTGATATGAGAGATTACTTTCTGAACTTATAATATAAACTAAGCATTTTTATAACTAGTGTTATTTAAGTATAGTTATGCCCAAAAAGTTCCAGGAATGGGCAGACAAAACAATAAATATCAAGAAGCAATTTTTTTAATAATTTACATGCCTTTTCCCGATAGTAATTGTAGAATTCTCTCGTACACATGCACATAATAGTTATTTAAATTAGCTTCTTTGTATCTGAAAAAGCCAATTTTTCTCAAATTAAAGAAATTGTGAGATTATTTTGAAAAATATCAAAAAATTTCTTTATATCTTAATACATTTTGATTCTTTGACTCAATCCTCAACTTTTTGAACACATCTTGTATTTTATTTATGACCTTTTAGGATCCATCTTGTTACAGAATTGCCTCTAAATAGATTTTAGTGTGTTTCAAAAATATGATTTTGGGTGGATATTAATTAAAATTATTAACATTTTCCGTTTAATTTTTTTGAGTTTATTTTATTATTATAGTACCGAACCAAATATCTGCCTTCCAAAATTCAGAATTACCAGAAAACTGGTTGGTTTTGAATTTGGCAGTTGTAGTTACAGCTGTATCTCGTCACATACCACTTTGTTTTGTTTCTATGGCCTAGGCATCACACAACACTGGTTCCAGTAAGACTGCTGTCTCATGGTATGTTAAAAACAATTCTGTTCTTTACTTTCCATTGTTTATTTTGAAATTTAAGTATATATTTAGCCCACATCCAGAAAACTGGAAAATCCAGACTGCTTCTGATCCCAAGTTTGTCAGATATTTGGTACAGTACTGTATTACCTGACAAAGAAAATTAGTCATAAAATAAAAATGATAAATTATATGTATTTACTTATTTTTACACTTAATT
>NW_019387735.1:0-9308 GCF_000671375.1 Centruroides sculpturatus | reverse complement strand
TATATATATACGGGTTTAAATAAGATTTTGTTGTTTTTCCAAATGAAAATGTGACTTGACTGCCATAGTTACCGACTAATTAGAATGTTGGCAAGCGAAAGCGTGGACACACGCTCCGTCGTTGCTAAACACAAAAAGTTTTTAGTAGTATTCGTCTGGAACAGAGGTTTTTGGGGGGGAGACGACTGATTTCAGACGATAATCGATGCGAAAGAAAAATCGTCATATTTAAGTGTGGAATGTTTTGACAGTTCTCTTTACTTTGATTAATGTATTATCGTATTTATTATCAGATATTATAAAAGAGACACTCGGGCGAACTTTTACAGAACAATCTGCTAGAGTTCAGCCGACAGGCAAAGCGGACGGAAATCGATTTCGGTCGTCTCCGACAGCAGACGATTGGTTGTCATGACAACCGGCTTACAGATGACCATGGCAGAGAGGAATCCGTGTCAGTTCGATGATTCCGCATACAATTTTCGATTTTAATAATTCGCCTCTATCGCTAATCAATCTATTGGCTTGTCTCTACTTCACTTTTCCTTCTCGACATTCGAACTTTGAGAGAAAATAAATAAATAAAAATCTGGTTGGAGACGAGAAAACTCTTCGATCCTTATGCCATTTTTTTTTAGAATTAGCGTAGCTTTGGACTCGTAATCTGTCGAGTGTTTACCGAATATCTAGTCGTTTAGCAATTGTTTTATATACACCTGCCGGAACGATAAAAATATGTCTGAAAGAGTGACCTTTGTATTGTCTGAGTACGCTTTTACTGTTTAGTGTGTTTGCCGGTAATGTCATCACCTACGTCTGGCACCGGCAGTAAAAGGGGGGCAAACGCTAGAGTATTCTGATCTATGAAGTAGATTTGCTTTTTGTTACTATGTATAGATTTCATTTACGTTCTAACAGATCGGATTTTATGGTTGTAAAATGATCCGACTCCTAATCGTACGACGAATTTTTTTTTAATGTTTTCGAGTATAAATTACGCATCCATGCGGTAATTAGTCTTTACGAAATGATTAATTTATTAACCGACTCTATTTGAATGCTTATAATTTAAGATTAAGCGTTAAATTAACGAGTTTTGCCACTTCCAAATTCGAATAGACGATATTTAATTATTGATGTATTACTGTAAGTTAAAGAAAAGAAAGCTCGTTATATATTCTATTATATAGCCTATGTTAAGTTTATGCCGATGCTTTTTCAGACAATTGCAAAAAAATTGCATGGAATATTTACAGTAGCTTGTGTGTGTTTATGTGTTGAATAAAAATATTTAGCGTATTATATTGAAGATAGGCCCGTACAATTTATATTAATTTTCTCATAAGAATTCTCAAACGTGTTGTATAAATGATAGAAAGTATCTTTTATTCAAGTTTTTTTGAAATAATCTAGCGGTAAATAACCAAAAACTACTGAGAAATTATAAAAAAAATAACATTACAGAAAATTTATTGGTTTTTTAAATAAATTTTTAAATTTAAGTAAATATCTTTTCACTAACAAAACTGTTTTTCTTGAAAAATTTATAAAGAATTAATATTTATTTGATACGTTATTTTAGAATTCAGCCGGTTTAAACGATGCTATTTTCTTTTGTTTCGGACATTTTATATGCATTTTTCTGTATCAGTTCGAAGAAAAATGAAATTCGAAATGATTGTATCTGCGACTGTCATACAAGACGGGTGTAGTTATTCAATATAAATATAAATGTCTGGTTTGAAAACCAAATAAAAATATAATATGTAAACGTCTAGGAAATTCTATAGACCGTATTTTATTACATTAACTGAAAATATAATTATTATTCTTTCTCTTTTATGTAAATGTTCAATATAATTCAATACATTCAATAATCTTTATAAAATAATCTTTATAATAATCTTTATAAAATAGAGATTATTGAATGTCTGTATAAAAAAAAACAATAGAATATAATAGAATAATTTTACTATAAAATCTGTTAATTAATTTTCCGAAAGGAAGTTTAACTTCATATTCGAAAGATCGACATCTTACAGCGTAACTTAATGTAAATATTTAGTATTTTGTAATTCTTATTCTCGGAATTATATATTTATAATTCCGAGAATACGAATTATATCTTAAGAATATATTTATATTACTGTACATTTAATATTTATTATAAAAGATTTTTAAAATTGACAAAATTAGATGATAAAAATGATATTAAATATATACAGAAGTCGTTCGGACGTGTTATAAGTTGCTCAATTTATAAAAAACGTGGATTTCTGAATAAAACGAATTTTCGAATAGACTTATATATATGGAAGGATCGTGGTTAAAGTGTCTTAAAAATTTACATAAGTATATTGTGGAACGTTTTACAAAATAGCTTACTACGACAGTGTTCAACGTATTATACAATAGGTCTATCCATTGATTATGGAGTAAGATGAATAAGTTCTCGAGTCTTTACGGTTGAAAAAGATCGTGATTTTTAATGAGGAAAACAAATGTTATCTCCTATTTACTTATTATCCATAAATCTGATTCTGGACACTAATTAAAAAAAAAAGAAATTTTGAATTTTGTAGCTGATATTTCGAGTAGGCATTTAAAATGATATTGTTAATTTTTTAAAGTGTTATTGTTATAAAAGAATGGTTATGCGATTCGTACAGATGTAAGTCAATTTTACATTAGAGAGACGGCCATCTTTTAATTATATTTTTGTATTGAATTATTTATTTCTTGGTTCCTTTAGAGAGAAGTTTAACAAATTTACGGTGACTTATTTAATTAAAGTGAAATTGGGATCGATGACGTGAAGAAAAAACTTTCACGTACAAAATTGGAAAAATTTTGAGCATCTTGGGTTATTTTGTAAATTGTTCTTTTTTTTTTTTTTTAAAACGTCCGTGATACTAAATTTGATCTCACTTGGTAAGAAAATCAGTTTTTTTTAATGTTAAAAAAATTTGCTGCCGCTATTTTAGATACCGTTGGGATTTTAAATCTTAAAGCAATTTTAAGAAAGTATTTTTTAAAATAAAATTTTAATAGGTTTTAGCAAACAATACATCCTTAATTTTTAACGAAGGCATTTTAGGCTTTTACCGAATCGAAAATTACGAACTTATTTAGCATTTTCTTTAATCTTGTTACTCTTTATTGTAAAGGTTCCATTAGAATTGAATTTTATATCTGTAAAATTCATATCTAATGCTCAAAAATAAGTAAATTAATTTTAATTATTTTTTAAGCTAATATTTTGAATATCCACAAGAATGATACGAAATTCATATTAATTGAGTAATTAAATTAGAAAATTTAACGATATTATTGAATTATATTTCTCGATTTTTCTGATTTAAAATTTAGGATGAACGATGCTCATGTGGATCTAAATTTTTAATGAACGACATTTATCACGACTTCCTTTTTAAATATTTTTCACCAGCGCAAGTAACGCATCTCCCAAACGAATCTATGTTGATAAATATTCATTTTAATTAGGAAATTCGAAGATTCTAAAGGCAGAGAAATTGATCAGAAATTAGTTGTAGATACGTAATTTTATTACTCCATGATTTAGATTGACCGAATTCTAACTTGAAATATTTCAACTTTGAGATCTGTTCTTTCAAAGAAAACATATATGAAAGCTTTGAAATGTATACAAAATTTCTACTTTTTCAAATTTGTAGTTGTAGTGGTTTCTGCAATATACATTGATATAAATAAATAAATGAAAAAAATATCATACGATATTGCATAGGGAATATGTCCCTATAAGTCGAAAGGACTTGAAGCTTTTTCCTTCTTCCAGTTGGCATAATAATGAAATCTGTAAAATCTTTGTTATTTATGGATATTGGAAAAGAGTAGGCTTTTTCTGTGAATTGATTCGAAATAACTACGTATTAATAATCCATAAAATTGTATTAAATATATACAAAAAGTTTATACGTATACATTTGTATTCATTCTACTGTATAATAAATTTGACCAATGCTCCAACTGCGGGATAAGAGAAAACATATTTTGGCAAGAACGAGTAGATACTGTCAGATATTGCATTCTATCTTTATTTCAATGCGCTTTTCCTATCCTTTTATTCATAATAAATAGAGAGTGCATATTAGAAAAGTAACCGGAGAAATGAAAAGACGCATAAACTGTTTACAATTTAATAAAATAGCAAAGTTTAATGTTATCATATAATTAAATGAAATTATTTGATTAAATAATTTAACTAAAAGTAAATATTATTTAATTAAACTTATAAACTGGAAACAGTATAGAACAAGCGTGCATAAAGTTAAGAGTGAACATTTATTCTACTTCTCCCTCTTCATTCCGCCGTATCATGTTTTGTTTACGATCTAACAATTCCTCAAGAACATTATTAATATTTACACCATACCTAGAATTACCGATAAAAATCCTACCCTTACTTTGTATTTTATTAATTTAAGAAATTCTGGATTATTTTTCACTGGCGAGAAATGTTTGCATTACTAAAATAAGTCATTTAATTAATATAATTTTAGAAGCTACGAGGCCGAGCGTGTTTAATGCTACTTGTTTCCAAGAAAAAACTTTTTGTCTTGTTTTCCGTCTTCGAAATTTACTAAAATCCGTTTGGCAATGATTTTTCCATAATCATATCAGACATAATCCTTTTACAAAATATAATTTTGAGTTAAAATTCTTTCGTAAAACATTTATAAAGCAAAAATATTTTCTCAAAAATAAAATTTAATTAAGGAAAAACATGCAGATAAATTAGAAATTAATGTCAGATGAAAGCTAAGTATATTTCGTGTATACGTCTAATGTTTTACTTTTATAGGCTAATTAGATTTTCTTAAACTTTGTTTCATATAAAAGGAAATTAGAATATGAGATTTGTTGATTGACTAGACGACTTTGTTTTCTAAGAATTTATATCACGTATCGTTTATCTTATTTTTTGATAATGGAGTGGAAATATTTATTTCTCGTGCAGATTAACATCGAGGGATGTTCATCGTGTAAATTACTGATGACAATCTCTAAGATGTGTATTCTTCGTCGTCGAGTTATAAGAAACTAAGAATTTTATACGTTTTTTTTTATCCGTTCTCGTAGATTTAATTATAAGAAACGCATTCCAGTTATAGAATAACGACTATTTATAGGCTATACTTTGATCAACGTGAAGCCAATGTACGGAGTTTTAAAAAATATGTCAAAATTAATTCCGTAATGTGCAGATCATGCTTAAAAATGCTCGTTTAGACCCTAATAAATCATTAATATCATTAGAAAATGCATCATTAGTTTAATGGTTATGGTAAATCATTTTAAATAAATTCCGTGAATAATTGGTTGCAAGATTTTTTCCGCCAATGACGAGCATAAACTAATGTCATTAATCACGACTAAAATTAAGAAATTTGCCATGGATTAAATGGAAAACAAACGCTATGCTCGTTCTCTCTTTTATCTTTGACGGGAAAAAGAAAAGGAGAAAAAAGCTCGAGTGTGACTATCGTAACGACGGTAGTTGAGCGGAGAGAAGAGCAATTTCAATAGCCTACAACGGATAGTGCATAATCAAGAACAGGATGCGTTGCCAATTACCCTCATTAGGAAAAATTATCTTAATATATTTAGCCGATTTATGTTATAGAAACGCCAGTATATTATTATAAATCAGATTCTTTCGGGCGCGATTAGCATAATACGCTAATATCTAAGGCGACTCTACGTAACGAGATAATGCGATCAATATATACAGTATTCGAGAGTGAATTTATTACGTTTAAAAATATTAAAATTTGATTTATTATTATTTAAATAAAAGATAATTATAATTTTCCCGAGCGTTGTATCGAGTAAGCTCTGGAGGGACAATTTCTCTTGACAATTGCCAGATACAATTTTACATGTTAGAATTTCTATCTTAACTTGCATAAACTATTGTTCCACGCATCCCGGGATTAAACATCGAGAGACAACCAACGTTTGATTTACCACGACATTTAATCCAAAGAGAGAAAATTAAAATCCTTCCAGTCGGTGGAATTGTTACATCGCCGACGTAAAGGTTTATTTAATAATTTTACAGGTTCCGCTCCACCGAACACGCGAATGCAGACCTACTGTTTCGAGTTCGGCACATTTTATTACTTTTCTGCTTAATTATTGTTACCGAATACATATTAATACACCGAGCGAAAAGTTTAGAATAATGCAAACTCGCTAATAATAAAATTATATAAACTGATATAAATCGGTTTTAATTTTATTATTAGTATCGATGATAAATCGAAGAGGTCGTTGTTGTTCTTATTACCATAGCAACAAGCATATCATTTGGTATTGTAATATCTATTGGAGGGTGAAGTGGGAGATAAAATTGCTTTTACAATGTCTAATGTTTATTAATCCGCACGACAAATTCTTTGTTTAGAACTTCGCTCGATTTGTCTTGTCTTAAACGAAATATAAAGTTTGGAGATTGAGATTTTACTATAGATCCGGCTATAAATAGCGACTGCACATTGGGGAATGAATGAATGAATGAATGAATGGCCAGCGCAGTTTTATGCACGACCTGTCATTGATTGGTGGCTCCCTCTAGTCCCAACTCGTGTTATTAATTCCCGCGTAACGTGTCTCGATCGGGGAATGTAATTTTGAATTAAAGTAATTTCAAAAGTTTGTTTATAAATGGTAGGATCGCGATGATTAACGTTCCCCGGTGAGCGGCGATGAATCATGAATCCTATCCTCCGGTTTCTATGAATCATCATCACATGGTTATGTCACGTATTGTATTGAACTGGTAACCGCTTCGACGTAATTGTCCACTTTAAATTACATTTTTGCAGCTTAATGAATTTAATAAAGCATTAAAATAATATTTTGTAAAGTGCAATTAAATGCGCAAGTGTTTACAATCTAAATTACTAATTGGAAGAAGCATTCCCTATAAAATTTATAAAAGTGTGAAAAAGAGTACTTTATTATGTTGTTATAGCAACAACATAATAAAGTACTCTTTTTCACACTTTACCATTTTATTGCAGTAAAAAGCATTATTATTTATTGTTCGAGCTTTTTCTACATGTCTAAATATTATTCTTTGCCAGTCTGTCCTAGTTCTCATCTCAAAGGACTCCTTCATTCATTATGTTCAGTATCCCATCTATTCATCTTCTTGGCTTTTCTCCTTTTTCTTGCTGGTTCCCATTCTCATATTCTTAGCCAATCATACTTCATACCTTTTCATACCACAAAGTCTATTATTAATTCTTTGAAGCATCAATGATTTTAAAGTACACTTAAGTAAAGTATTAATTACTGTTTAACCCCGTATTCAAAATAAAATGTTTCATCTCAAACCTTATAAAATATATTTTTGTATATATTGAGCATGGTGTCTATTTGGTCTGGATTGTGTTTATGTTTTGACATGTTTAGCTGAAATTCAAAGCCTTATAATTAAAAATATTAATGTAGAGTGAACTGATTTAATTTATTTTGTTTATTTTACTTTATAAGTAACGAATTCTGTCATGAAATGCATCATTTACAGTGCTCATAATACAATGATTCATTCTAGTAAGACAGATGTTCTCATTGTAAATTTAAAATTTTAACAAATTTATTAAAAATATAATTGAATCAGACATTATGTTTTCATTGATTTTACACTGTAATAGAGAAGCATCTTATAGAAAATTCTAAAAAAACATTTTATGTAATCTACTTATCAATAAATCTGTTTGTTCAAAGAAAACACAACCTCAAAATAAAAACTTTGGTTTCTAGCAGTAAAAATGCTATAGGAAAATTAGATAAAGATGCTCATAACCTATTTGCTTGCTTAGTTTTTCTTTGTGTCATGCTTCAGTTTAGTTGGACACATCTAGTTACATAAAATGTAATTTTGCTGACAAATTAATGCAACATACATCTGTAAATGTTAGATTATAATTATATAGATATATATTTGTATTATGTATAGATTATAATTATATAGATATATTATCACAATTCAATGTTATAATATGTTATATTAGAACATTACATTGTTGAAATTGCAATGAAAAATATTGTATAAAATGAACCAAAGAAAGTATAATTCTAGGAATCATCATTTCTTTGAATGATTGGGGCTATATAGAGGTTGTACTGAAACTGTGTGCCAATATTTTAATAGATTCTAGGATCAAACATAATCTTGAAATCCTCTGTGAATATTTTTCAAATACTGCTTCATTTTCTGATAGCTTGTTTGAATTTGAGATTCATAATAAGAATTATTAGAAATCTCAAATTCAAATTACTAGAAAAAAAGGCAAGGCATAAGGATCTGTTTTCACATATTTTATAACATAACTAATAGGTAATATATGAATATACTAAAAATAAGCAGTTAGTAGTATCAAAAGATAAAGGTGTAACTGGTTATTTATTTTGGTTATCCTTTTTCTCAGATGATCAGAAAATATTCATTGGCATTCACTTGATGCAGAACTGATTAAACTAAAGAATAAAATAAGTACTAAAAAAGTCTAAAACATAAAAATAAGCGGTTCTGTATGGTTTCATCCTATATATTTTAATTTATTCATATTAAATTAGTACCATATGTATATGGTACTAATCTGTATATATGTAAATTAGTAACATCTGATAATAGAATGCTACTGTTCTATATACTATAACTGCATTAATGTTATAAAAACAATTTGTAAAAAATTATATAATTTATCTATATAGAAAAATTTGATACTTGATAAATTTAGATCCAGTCTGAAAAGCTGAAATTATAATTATGATTTAATCTAAATCTTTCAATTTAGAAAGATTTAGATTTAATCATATGTTAACAACATTCTTTACTATAACATCAAAAATCAAGAGAAAATTATTTTTATAATCTGAAAATAATTAACTGTAAAAGCACACATTTAAACATCTTAATTTGTTTTTCTTAGTATCTAATGTTCTGTAATATTTCTAGGTTCCTGTTGGAGTGAAAGATTGTGTGTATATCATAAAGATGCTAGTGTGAAATATTCTGCATTAGAAAATTCTGATGACGATGAGGAAAAAGATGGATCTATGTCAATAGAATTATCTAATACCAATAATACTCAGTTATGTTCAGATTCCACAATATACTGTTATGCCCTGTGGACAGAAAATGCACAGAATAAGACCTTTATAATGACACAAGGTAAATAGAGATTTTCTAGTTTCCTACATTTTTATTGTTAAGTAAATTAAAGTAATGTTTTGTTATTTTAGGTTAAAATGTT
>NW_019387734.1:9735-19020 GCF_000671375.1 Centruroides sculpturatus | reverse complement strand
CTTTAAAACTTGTTAATTAAGCGGACTTCTATAGGCTTTTTCTGTTTTAATTTCTAAAAAACTACTGTAACTTCATTTCGTAAGAATTAGGATATTTCTACAGAAAATGCTAAAAAATGAGCTCTAAATTTAATAATTTTGCAAATTTCTTGCAAGTTTTTACTTTTTTTTTCATTTTAAATCCATAGAAAACTAAATAATTGCGGTGACACTGTTGCATTATTAGCAATTTGTTTGAAAAATTTTCGATTTTTTGTTGTTGTAAAATCTTGTAGATAACTTTATCTAAGCTCTTGGCTTATAAAAAGCGCGAAAGATGATTTATTAATGGCGCGAGAGATAACCGAGAAGGTGAATATCAAGTAAATGACCTGAGAACAGCGAATGACTCATCATCGATGCATGGGGTAAGTTGAATGACCCTCCAGGAAGATTCGTCTTTTAGTATTGTTGGTGAAGGTTATAGGATAAGATAACATTAAACGACCTAATACGAGCCAAATATGATGTTTAAACTGTATACCCTGTCGCTTTATTACATACATTTGTATACGAGTAATACGTTAATGTAGTAAAAAGAAATGAACTCGTTTAGCAACTTATTTTTTATATATTTGTTTAAAAAGCTGTACCATTTTTAAAAAAATGGCTAAATGTTATTAATAAAAATAATTTCGTTCGTTTAATACCAATTTTTTTTTTTCAGTTTAGTCGATGAGTATGATCCTAAATGGGTTAAATTCGCGTGCGGGTGGACCATTTTTTAGTTTGCGCACAAAATGCAAGATTAACAATTCATTTTTAATGTTTATAAATATTTAAATCAATTTTTTATTATTTTCTTTCAATAAAAAGGAATTATTAATAAATAGTTTATTGAAACGTCCCCAGAATATTTCAGAAATGTATCCGTAGCTCACTAGTGATGAAGTTCCACTCTCATTTTAATTAAGTTTTTACCGACATCGCCTAATATATTAGTAAAAATCAATGAAATATTTTTTATACCTTTATAAAAATTTATTTTAAAACTATACACTTTCAGTATCATTATACGTAACCTCTACACTCATACAAGAAATTATAATGCCGAAGACATGTTTTAAGAAGTAAAAAATTAATTAATAGTTTGCCATATTTTCGTGTATCATTTTATATCGCGTACGTAATTTTTATTGATATCTCTCTGATATATCGAGCGTAACATATAAAGACGGTGTAGTGACCCGTAATGCCAGTTTCCAGGTACGATAACGTGTGTGGGATGTTGTAATCTTAACACACGTGGTGGATAATAAATAAACAATACATGATGTCAGCTGGAATATCCGGGGGGAACCTTGAGAAGCTGACCAGACGAGTAGGAGATTGAACTGTTGTTATGATAAATGGGTTGGGTTAGTCGCAATTACGATGTAAGTCGTTGCACGAGACGATAATTATCACTCGAGGTTACTCGTGCGGAAAACCGTCCACTACAATTGCTACAAAATTAGTATTTCGGGATATATTAGGGGAATGAATTACTAGTTTTTTATCGGGGTATGGTTAGATGAGATTTCATTTCTGATGGGAAAGTACGCTGGTTGTTGCACAATATGAACTTCGAGTTTAAAGGGGTGCGGTTTGATACGGTAATGGTCTTTGTTCGTGTTTCTGTTGTGGGAGAACCAGTTCTATAAAATTTCATCCCGACTAGCGAAATTGTTTGCTTAGATACATTACGTACTATTGCTTGATAAAAATGGAGAGGATGGAGAATTTATCTGTAGTTTATCACTTTCTATATATTTGAAACTATGCAGAGACAAGTTTTCAACGTTGTTTCATACTAATGATTGTCTAAACAATACTTTTTTGATGAAACAATGCGCGTTTAAAATTCTGTTTCGTTTGATATATGAGAAATTCGTGTTTAATTCCGAGTCTGTGTTTACACGTCAGTTAAATAAGCTACTGTTTAGGATCTTTCGCTACGAGACTTTAAGCTAAAATCTCGTGCCTTTAAATTTATTATCAGTCTGTTAGGAGGAATGGCCACTTAGGTTACACGTTATTGCTTACAGCCACAAGTCTAAATCTGGCTGTCATCACTTAGTTTTAACGAAATGTAATTAATTTAAATTAACTCCGAAATAGCCTAATCTTCTTATAAATTGTTAAGTGGCCAATATTTTAATTATAAAATGACGATTATTAACCCTATTTTTACATTTTGTATTCTTTTTATTTTTAACTCTTAGATTTAGATTTATTTGATTACGGCAACGCCACAAAAGAGCGATCTGCCGAGGGGGTTGCCTTCCGAGAGAACTTGTATGGGAAATCGGCTCCTATTTAAGTGTTACTAACGTGAAGTGAACCCAGAAAACTCCACGCGGCCAGTCCGTTAGCCAGGCGCGGACCCACGACTAGTGTTCAGTAGTTTTATCCACTCGGCCACTGGCGGGGATTTTTAACTCTTTCACCTATAAACACCAAGAAAAAATTTTTAATTATACCCACAGTGGGAACGGCCGGATGGCGACAGACGGGTTAACAACATATCGAAGACCGATAGGTCCATGAAAAATTCCGAGGAGTTGTCCGCTCAGATTCGATCCCGAGTCCCCCAACTTCTCGGCTGTCGCCCCATTTTTCTTATATTTTATACAGTTCGCTTCTTATTACTATAAGAAGCGAAATGTATATGTAATCTTATATTTTTATATTTAAATCATAGACGCATTATAATTCATGTTTATGTATAAATTTTATCAGTGGCGTACAATATTTTCTAAAATATAAATGCATATTGCGCGATTATTTTCATGTTTTCATCTACTTTGAATTAATTAAATTAATATTTTATTATAATTCGCATTACGTATCTTATTACAAATTTCTATACTACGTGTAAAAAACCGATAACATTGCTTATTCTATATTCCAGGGCTTCTTAAACTTTTTTTATTCACGACCCCATTTATGATTGTGATTTTTTTCGCGACCCAAAAAAAATATAAAATAAAGATATATACAAATTTGCAAAAACAATAATGATGTACTACCACAGTTCATTCTTGTGTTACGATGGAACAGAGACAACCGAATACGGTGAAAAGCGACAATATTACACTAGTTCACACTACAATCGGCGTTGCCGAATCGTCGTCTCGCTGCACCAGAAGTGACACAAAGCGCAACTCACGAAACCTATGACACAAAACGTGCCATTTTCAAACTCTCACAGATTATTTTCAGTATTTTGCATTAAAATCTCGCCACCCCAGATTTCGCTAAGCGACCCGTAGTTTAAGAAGCCCTGGTATATTCGGATATCAGTGGCGGAATGGAAGCGCCACGGCGAAAATATCTGTATGGCTTGTCTGAATGGTATAAAGATTATACGCATTTGCGCATGCGCTTTACACAGCATCAACCTCACGCGGATTAGCTGGTGGAAGCTACACACCAAAATATCGTATAACGCTTCCAATGAATCTATCCAGGACCAGTTCTGGCTGTTATCTGCCCGCTCGCTAGATATTTGCCCCATTATGTGAATCCTAATTTATAACATAACATAACCCAACCGATAAGAGTTTCCTGGTACGTTTTTATGATAGTTCGGTATAGTTGACAGGAGTTTAAAAAAAGAATCTATTAAAATATTTGATATTTTTATTCCGCTCTCCCATCTTGCATTACTTACGGATTTCGATGTTAAACCGGTGATATTACGATTTCGTACATCCCATCTTTAACGGGATGTAGAAAAAAAACGTGTACAATTCTTGTATAATGTTAAAAAATTAACCGTTACTTTGGTAGCATCATTTACAACTAAATTTAACGAATGAGAGAGATGCATCAGGTACAGAAAAAGCTGTAGAATTTATTTTCCTTAAGTTTACGATTTACGTATTCGTTCTTCGTAAAAATTTGTCTTTCCCTTTTTTCCCGAGACTACAAATATTCGAGTACGAAGTAACCGGTTTCGACTTATTTCTATGTTGAGAAGTACTTAAATAATTAAGTACTTCTCAACATAAAACCTGCCGAAAGAGCCGGAATTTTACTTAAATCAAAGCTTAACCCATCTCTAGCCGAGTATGGTGGGGACCGATTTCTTCGTAATATTAGATAATAAAGACAGAAATTTCTCCAGTTCGACGAGAGTGACGGAAAAGTTATAAATTTTGAAAATTTCCGTGGACGACACCTGGTCCTAAAACGAATTAGTTAGAAAACAAACGACGGACAACCTATTTAACGTATTTAGATTTTTACAGCTATGGTGAGAAACATTTAAAATTTACAACCACCGTGTCACGTCCTTCGAGGCAGTGTTCCGCAACCGGTGTGCCGTCACGTAGTGAAAAGTGTGAAGTGAACTTCTACCTATTCTGTTAATTTCAAGTTTTATTTATATATTTTTATCACAGTTGTTGTGTTTCTTAAGCTTGTATTTCATTCTCTGCCGCCGCACTGATGAAATAAGATGATGTTTGTTTATTCTTTATTACGAGCCATGCATTTTTATGTATTCTAAGAAATTAAATATAAAATAAATTTGCTCGCGGGTGTTGATGTACGTTTAATAATAATAACGATAGGTTAGTGGCATTACGTAATTCTATTAATAGTATCGTATCTTACGTTTTTTAGGGGAATAACATTTTGGAGTCATGGGATGCCGCGAGTAGAAAAAGTTGCGGAACGCCGCTTTGAGGTATACTAGTGATGCGAAAAAAGAGGCACCAGTATCGGCACCCTCGGGATTTGGCAGCCCGCGTGCATGCACGCGCCGCGCTTCCTCGGCTTCCATGGACGGCACTGATAGGATCTGTTTTACATGGATTCTTTATAATTTATTATGTTAGTAAAGTTAAATAAACACTTATTTTTGGAGATTTGGGGAGCTGATTAAGTAAATACTTACTTAATCTTTACTACAGCGAGCGAGTAGGTAAGTACCGGTTCCTAAATAGAAAACCAAGTCTTTAGTAAGAGACCACAAATGAAAATTGATAAACCGTTTATGACAGTTTTCATTGCCAGAACAGGTAAAACGTAAAAATTGTTATAGCCATTTGTGACCAATTGTCTAAGCATTCAAATATAGATTATCTAGGGCAGGGATGGCGAACCTTTTTGTGTTCGCGTGCTATATTGTAAGCCTACTTAGTTTTAAAGATGTTAATGCGTGCCAAAGTGTCAGACTTCGAATAACGATATTTAAAAAATTAAACGAATACGCTTTAATTAGAATAAACGTAAAAAAGCCGACTGAAAAAAAAAATCTATATTTGAATGCTTAGACAATTGGTCACAAATGGCTATAACAATTTTTACGTTTTACCTGTTCTGGCAATGATCGGGTGATAAAACGAAAAGATAATTGAAAAAGACAGAAATCGTATAATACATTACGTGCCAGATGATTTCTCTTTACGTGCCACTTTAGGCACGCGTGCCATAGGTTTGCCAGCCTTGATCTAGGAGATAAAAGTGTAATTCGATTCTCCATTGTAGTTTTAGTAAATGAAAGACTGACAAACTTGCGGATTACTACATTGGCTGCCCGACAAGATTCACTCGTATCAGGCAGCCATTAAGACAAGTAAAAATTTTTATGAATGCCAAACAGCAATATGCAAAATCCGTGGCAAGAAGCTTAAAATAATTTTTTTAAAATATGGCCAAAATAGGAGCATCAGCGACAACGGGTGGCTTTACTTTGTACAGAATTATGGCGCGCACTACATGCTTCAGTAAATATCGTAATTTTCTAGGCTTAATTTGCTACGGCGACTCCAAAAAACCTTACACATCATAATATTTATTGTTATTTTTAGTACAGTCTTTAAAAGTGTTATCCGTAATTTCATAAACAAGCAAATTTTGACTCGGACAAAACGCAGTTAACTTATTCGAATAGCGTCAACGGTTAAACACTTCCTCTTTTCAATGTTCCTACTTTAGTCACTAGGCGACGTTAGTGCTTTCCGCGGGTGACAATTACGTAGGAGCATTTTGTCGTCCCCCGTGTTAAGGCCTGTTATTTAATGAAAAACTATAATGCAATTTTTATTGCCAAGTCCTCCGAACAGTAGACCGAATTTCTTTCATCCTTGAGCAGTTTCTCTATATTTACATATACAAAACATTAGACGTTTAATTACTCTTTGACAAATTGTAATTTTTATGCCAAGAATTATAGAATTTTAACCATAATATAAAAATGTGAGGCGTGTTCTTTCAAATTTCTTCAATTAAATTGTCTCCGTTAATTATATTAATTAAGGGTTATAACAGGTAATAATTAGTGTATGTAGAGTTTATATCTAATCAGTTTTACCTTGACCTATTTCCATCATACTGATAAAATGAGAGCATAAAACGTGGAAAAAGATGATGCAGTGTAATGATGCAGTGCGTCCGATAAGGATACCTATTAATTACATATCAAGGTCGAAAGTTAAAACACTCCCACGGCATGTGTCAAATTTTGTAGTTCTTAAACAGAAATCACGTTTCTGTAATTATAACCGTAATTTGTACATATTTTCTAGAGTCTAACACAATAAATGCAGTTTCGAGTGTTTAAATTGAGTTTACAATGCTCAAAAATTGGCGGACTTTTTGTATGTTTAACTTTCATACATACAAAAATCACTTAAACAGCACTTGTATCATAAAAATAAGAACGAAAATTATATTTTATTTTTGAATTAAGATGGTAAAATTTCGAGCAAAATATAAAAAAATTTGAATACTCAAACAGCACTTTTATAGCCTTTTCTGCTCAAATATTTACGACTATTATGTATATTTTCTATGAATTATAAGTACTTTTTAAATAATAATAAACGAGGCTTTTAGCCCACGACTTTCATATAATACTTTACTTTTTAATGTTTAAGTTGTGAGTTTGGTTTTCAAAATTTGTATTAATTCTTATAAAATGAATAAAGTATGCAAAATTATAAGGTTAGAGCATATAAATTATAAAATAAACACTCAAAAAGCGCTTATACCCATTAAATTTATGATGTATCCTTCTACGGCTATTGACTATAGTTGAGTCTAACATTTAAAAATACCAAAAATTCATTTCAAAAGTTAATTTTTATTCATAATTTAAATATAATTAATTAATAATTTACAAGAAATTTGAATATAACATGAATTCTTTTTAAATATAATATTTATATAATTTATTAATGTTTTACAAGATTATTCACACTTAATAAAATACGGATCATACTTTAAAGATGGACAACACACGCTTAATTTTTCTCTGTATATATATACGGTATATTTATATATTAGTATAATGTTACATACTGTAAACATATTTCGGTATATACATCTGCATAAACCAGAAAATATTTATTTACAAACTGTACAAATCCTCAACGAAGCAGAGGAGGAAACTATAGAGAAATACAAAGCTTGATTTTTACGAAATTTTCCTGATATATAGAGAGAATTTCACTTTAGATGCACAAAATTTTAATAATTTCTTTGCCACGACAGTGCATATCACATAGGAAAATTGGCTGCAAAATACATGTTTTTATATATATATATATATTTATAAAAGGGAAAGCTGCCTTAAATGACCCTTAAAAGAATCATTTGTATAGGGCGTAGGAGGGCCTCGATTGAAATGAAGCAATCACCTACTTAAAAAATAGTTTTTTCTTCGATTAAATTTGGCAAGACCAACTTCCAAGTTTTAGGAAAATTGGTACAGAGTAGCAGCCTTTATAGAAGTTTAAGNGACTCCCTTATTTTTTCCTGTCATTGCTGCCACAACACTTCAGAAAATAATATTCAATTTAAACTAGACGAATTACATCGAAAAATATTTATTTATAATTTCTTCTAAACGTCTCGCGGGCCGGATAGAAACTTTTCGCGGGCCGTAACTGGAACGCGGGCCAGGGGTTGCCCACCGTTGCTATAGATTTTACACAAGAGTGAGCTGGGTTGTGAGAATATAAAACATAATCCTGAAATGTGTGCTATATCTCCATAACCTAAAATTAAGAGGCCGGATGGCCGAGCCATCAAGGTGGCAGCCTACCGTTCTGGGGGACCCGGGATCGAATCCGGACGGGTCGAGGAATCCCCAGGAATTTTTCGGGGGTGGTCCGTTCGGATATGTCGGGCCCCGTCTTTCTCCACCCGATCGCCCCATTGTGGGCCTGGCCGAACACATAATGGGCCTGCTATAAGAGGCCGTCTTAGTGCCCACAGTGTGAAAAGAGTTAAAAAAAANGATGTAAATTTTCTTTTGCGTAATGTCAGCAAGTTTAAATAAATATTGTTATGAATATCGCCTTATGAAAGATATTAAATAAATATTGCCTTGTGAAAGAAATATTGTTTTTTTTCACTGTTATTGTTCCTCATCCATACTAATACTATGCTATAGATTTTACACAAGAGTGAGCTGGGTTGTGAGAATATAAAACATAATCCTGAAATATGTGCTATATCTCCATAACCTAAAATTAAGAGGCCGGATGGCCGAGCCATCAAGGTGGCAGCCTCCCGTTCTGGGGGACCCGGGATCGAATCCGGACGGGTCGAGGAATCCCCAGGAATTTTTCGGGGGTGGTCCGTTCGGATATGTCGGGCCCCGTCCCTCACCACCCGATCGCCCCATTGTGGGCCTGGCCGAACANAGGAATCCCCAGGAATTTTTCGGGGGTGGTCCGTTCGGATATGTCGGGCCCCGTCCCTCACCACCCGATCGCCCCATTGTGGGCCTGGCCGAACACATAATGGGCCTGCTATAAGAGGCCGTCTTAGTGCCCACAGTGTGAAAAGAGTTAAAAAAAAAAAAACCTAAAATTAAGAGATTCCATCGACGGTGGGGAGGGAAAAAAACATCAACAGCTTGCGATTGGTCTGAATTAACAAGGGTCGAGTTAATTCTCCATTTACCGTCGTTATCGTTTCTCATCCATAGTATTATGTTATCGTTTCTCATCCATAGTATTATTATACTAATCTTTCCGAGGTCTGAGTTATTAATAATGTGAAAAATGTACGTTATCAGTTTAGTCTCTACAGGGGAGCGCCACATGAGATCTCGCACCACCTGAAAACCTGGCTAGGGCCGCCATTGCCCTGAGATGTAGCATTGTTCTCCAGTGCTGCATAGTGTTTTGGAAGAATGCAACGAGTGATGGATGTATTTTGTACATGTGTAGAATATGCAGCAGTCAACTGTGTGGAATGCTGTCAAATGCTTTTCTGTAGTCTATATATGCCATGTGTGCGTTT
>NW_019387734.1:0-8791 GCF_000671375.1 Centruroides sculpturatus | reverse complement strand
ATTTTCTTGAAAATGTTTTTGAGTTGTTTCTTTAATTTGGGTGTTATGTTGTTTTTAGTGTATTGTGTCAGCCTGCCTAATTGCTGTCTAATGTCATTTATTTGTGTTTCTATTCTTCTCTGCCAGGCAGACTTGTGATAGAATTGTGTTTTGTGTGTATCTGTCTGCAATTGTATTATCAGTCCATGGTGTGTCACTACTGTAACTGCCCCAGCATAAACTAATGTATGAATATGTGAGAGTGTAGAAATTAATTGGATGACTACATCCATTTAATTTCTAGTGTGATAGTAAGTGAGTGTTTACATAATTAAAGTGTTTTTCCTACTACCTTTGACGTGTTCATTTTTGGTATTCGTGGTCTTTGTGTGGGATCTGTACCAGTATATTTAGTGAGTGTTTCCTGAAATATAAGTGAGAGCGTATTAACTAAATCTACGTTATCAGTGGTGGATGAGAAAGTGTCTGTACTATCACTAGTGGTACAACTACCACTAGTGATAGTACAGAAACTTCCTCATCCACCTATGTGTGTGCTGTAATCAGTGCTTGTTGCTTGATTATCCTGACAAGTTACGTGATCTTCATTAATGTTAAATGTCTGTTGATGTATTTGATCAGCAACCTGTTGTTTGATAAGTTCAAGTGTTGTTTGTGGGATAAGGTTGTTGCGTATAATTGTTCTTTTTTGATCAAAGACCCTTTGTTCGGTGCAACGAGTGAGGATATTGTTGTGTGAATCTATGGTGTAGTTGTTGTCTGTACGCTGTCATATTTGTTTCCAGTTTTGTGATAGTGTAGTAAGTACGGATGATAAACTTCTTTATTTTTATTGTCCATTTCATCCGTTGGCGTGGTTTTTCAGCCTTTGTGGTCTGTGGGTGCATTGCCACAGAAACACAAGGGCTAGGTTGAGTCCTCACTTCTGTCTAGGGCATTGCAGTAGCCATACTTGGGCCACCGGTAACCAAAGGAGACTGTGGCCTATTTTTCAAACGTGAGCCTCTGCCTAATTCACAAACGCAGATCTTGTTAACCGGGCGACGTCTGAGCGGTATCACACTTAGATCTGGTTACTACCATAATAATTATCTCCACAGAATATGGGTGTGGTCACTCAGCTTCATTTCTCCCATAGACCTTACTGCAAGGGTGTCCCTACCAGGAGCTTGTGCTCCAGTCTTCATTGCCCTAAGGATGAGTAAAATTACTGGGCTCTCCCACCACGACCAGGTAGTGACCACGGGAGAGTTGTTATTATAATTATTATTAATTTTTGACTTTTTTCACCCCGTTTGTTACTAAGTGCTTATTTCCAGACCATCATAAGTTTGGACCAGACAAACAAAATTTAAAGGTAAATTTTCAGCATTTTCAATGCTTGAATAATATTGAATTGTGGAAAGTATCCAAAATTAAATAAATTTAGAAATTATCCTCAAATATTACCTCAAATATGATAACAAATCCCAGCCGAACTGCAAGTAATCTCCAGAAGAATGGTCTAAAATTGCCCTCCTCATCTCTATACCCGTGATACCTATAACAAAAATTCTGCAATATTATTAATGGAAGTATCACAAAAATGATCACGTCAAGCATTATTTTCTTCACTAAATTAGCTTGAAACATGTACTTAAAGCTAATTTATGAGCCTATGCTACTGTTATTTACCTGCAACTTTCTAGCAGAGAGCTGTTCAATGACCAGGACAAGCTAAAGTTGACATAACCTTCTAAATCCCAGCTGTAGTCATATTGGTAAAGTAATTTGGGCAAGAAGTCTGAGGTAAAGGCAATCAAGAAGGCCTGGAAGTGAAAAACTATTAAGAGTTTAAGAATAATCATCAATGATGAAGGCATAATGACTTACGTTACTGATGACCGCCAAATGAGCAAGTAATTCCAGAATACGGAACCATATTCCGATATTCTGAGCTCGTTCGGCAACTGTTCTGCGAGTTTCGCATACGAATTTCTGTGCATCCAAGCGAATTTCTACCCAATTATTAAGTAAGGCGAAGAGGGGAGCAAGAGGGAAAGCTGCCACAAAAATTGTGATGAAACCAAACTGCAAAACTAGGAGAAAACATGTTTTCAGATCAATTTCTTTTACAATACGAATAACTCTTGGAAAATTTTTCAATGATCTCAAAGATGAATTATTCTCAAATTTCCGTTTGCTTAAAATGGTTCTGAAAAACTCACCAATTTCTAAATATTCCTGAAACAATCCTTCATTTTCGATGAGTTGGTAGTCTTCTTCCCAACGTGTAATACTAATCCCACTCGTTAACTTGGTTCTCTTGCGATGAAACCATGACTTTATTTTCCTAAAATTTATTGAAATCTAGTTTAAAATCCTTTCTGAATCTATCCTCACTGTGAAAAATATCTTACGGGAGCAGGATCTCTTGAGCATTGTTGATCACTTGCTTCCCAATCATGATGATCGCTAACTGTTGGGCTAGTTCCATCAAACAGCCACTACTATTGCACTGAAACGAGTAAAAATTCCTTATATACAGTATTCTATACATTTCATCCGAGAAATTATAGAAACAACTTACATCTTCGTTTCTTAAACCCATCAGGTAGGTATAATGGTCCGGATAGCCAACGAATCTAGAATAATTTGCATAATTTAAGATGGCAAAGGGGATTTAAAACTCATACAAAAATATCTTAAAGGTTTAACACTTGTACATGAAATTCTTTGAGTTTCCTTATGTTAGAACTTACCTTCCCTTGAAGAATGCGATATAAAAGATAGACGAATAGTAATTAACAAATTGGAAAAGAAATACTTTGAATGTCAAGTTATTGTCGAAATCTGTTTGGGTTCGGTGCATCTCTGAAAATGTTTAAATATGATCAGAGGAGGGTTAAATTTAGTACAGAAGATACGTAAGGAGTTCGAGTTACCCCATTGAGTTAGCTTGAGTGCCAAGCTCTCGTATACTTTTCCAAGAGCCATGATGAGTATGAGATTAAAAACGGCTCCCGTAGAACTGGTGATGACAGAAGTCATGCCTAAAAATGTCCTATTTTTCAGCAGAGGGATGGATACCAAAGTCCTGTAGATAATGACTGCTATTATAAATATCATCACCAAAGTCATCTGCAAGAAAAAAGCCAGCCTTATTTTATAAGATAATTGTTTTTTCTTCTATAAATAAAATAACAACTGAAACTGATATCCATCTGTGGATGTTTTTATTGGTTCACATTTTCCAATTCAAATCATACTATTTGATAAAACTGAATCTGATTGGCTGAAATTCACATCTGAATTTTATTATTGACATATTTTGAATTTACATCCCGTAACTGGTTTAAGTTGAATCCAAATTTTATTCTTCACGGAGTTTGAATTCAGGTTATCTGACTGACATAGTTGTGTCCATTTAACAACTAGGGAATTGAAAGGAGGTGCTTTTTCTTTGTAAAAGCTGTTTATTAATTACATAAACCTCATATTATGCGCATTAGAACTCTTACAAAACACTTGTCAAGTTGCACGGGTAATCTGCAAAACTGATTACATAAATAAAAATACAGCACGAGTTGCCTAAGTTTCCAGCAAAAAAATTTGAGCGCCATCTCTCATGATATTTTTTCTTGTAAAAAACATCTTCTATTATTAATTATTGTAAAATAGCAAAAAGCTTAATTTGAGGGTATAGATGAGTTTTATGAAAAAAAGAATTGTAAATGCTAATAACTAATAAAATCATATGTTCGACCCCACTAGAAATATGACGCGAATCCATCTATCTCCCATTCCGCTATCTTTTAACCACTAGAATTTAACAGCGTCAATCCTCCTATTACCCAAACCTCCCTGCAAAATTTCAGAAATTTTCGACAAAAGGCACAAGATTTATTAAGCTTCGAATTGAGTGAACAAAATAGTATCCCCCACATACAAACAACCGTGGCTACAGAAAAAATCCGCAAAGTTTTGTGCATTTCTCCACGTTTCGAGACGTGTAAAAGGTCTTGGGGAGTCATTTTTGGCCGATTGCCATACTTTCCCTCTGTTATACACAACAGCCGAGAAAGTAAAAATGAAAAAAACTTTTAAAAAATACTCGAGTCACTGAAATCATCAGTAAAACTTGTTTTTGTAGTGTAATGAATAGCTAGTAAGGATGCAAAAGAGTTTCATAACAACATCCCCACACGTGAAGTAAAATTCCTCACACTTCTCAAAAATCTCGTCCTCTATATCCACATTCTTCAATTTGAGGAGTCCTTTTACTTCCATATACCTTTATTACAGAGACGTCACCAAATTTGGTATCGAAAAAAGTCGCGTGGGGTGAATAGAAACGTCCTGTTTTGTTGCGTTTCTATTTATCTCACCATCGATACAGCGCAAAAATAGATCAAACGCATTCAAAATATGAGTGATTTCAATGATAATTTAATGAAATGATACTAAAACAATTTTTTACATGGAGTCTTATACTATGACACTTAGCAAAAAAATTTGTCAAACACCAAAAGCGTGTATCCATCAAAACTAGAATAATGTTGCAAGCCCGTGTCCAAAAGATAGCGTGAAGAATTTTATAATTTGCTAGTTAAATTTTTTGTCATATACGTACAAAAGTTTCTTGCAGTTTAATTTCTATTCATCTCATTTTATGGTATAGCGCATCACTTTTTTAATTACAAAAAGATAGCGACTCTGTCTATCTAACTGATAGCTTCTTACAATAATTCACTTTTAATAGATAAGATATAGCCCAGAGCTCTTTTTATATACTTTACCATGTTTCCACGCTGTGTAGGCCTATATTAATTTTGTTTTATCCGCTACACCATTGTATAGCTGTTTTACAGTATTCAGAACTATGGGTAAGAAAATTAAAATGATTAAAGCCGCTTACCATGATACAAATGACACCGACTCCAGCAGCCATCCTCTGTCGACGGATGGAGTTCGGAAATGATGGTTCCTTAATTCCAGTTATTGGATTTCTCTCCACAAAAGGAGCCCTTGCGGCGAAATCTGGACGGGGCCTCTCCTAAAATATGTAAATTAGGACTGTTTAACCGTGTCGAACTCGGTGTAGGAAAACAATGAGTGAATTACCTCCTCCTCCTCAAAATCCATGCAATCCCAATGATGGGCGAGACTGGCACTTTTTCTTTTCCAATGTTCTAGAAACGTCACAGCTGAAAAAAATATATACACAGTCAAATCTCTGAACAACGGCCACTGGCGAGAACATAAAATGCCTGTTGTTTGGAGGTTATTTTGTATAAATTTTTGTTCGACGTTCCTTCAAAAATGGCCGCCGTTCAAAGATGGCCGTCACTGGAGGTTCGACTGTGTATTTATATATATCCCGTTATTCGTGATAATTTTTGTAAGAAATTTTTAAGGTAGATTCGAGTACAGTCGACCCCCTATAACACTGTTGATAATTCCGTTTTATATGAATTCCATGTTGTACGAGTCACTTAGATTTACAAATACGTGAGCCGTTCACAGCCTGGCATTTGTATTTGTAAATCTAAGCGATCGTACAACATGGAATTCATATAAAACGGAATTATCAACAGTGTTATAGGGAGCCGACTGTAATTTCTATACTAAAAGCTTATAGCACCGCGTATACCGATAGCTTTTGTTGTACTTACCCCAGAATGAGACGAAAACTGCATAAAAAACGGTTCCTGGATGATCGAACAAGTAAGATAACTTGCTAAAAAAACAAATGTCGCTGAGGTACCAGAAAGGGCAACCGTCACACCACGGACACATTTTATACTTCTTCTCACTTTGGCATACCTCGTTACTGTTTGAAAAAGGTAATGATATTTGTTTCAAATCTACTGAAATATGAAAAAGTATTTTGAAAGACAATGACACATGCACTTACGAGGGTGAATCCTCTTTCATGGTCAACACACCATAAAGAAAGACGATTAAACCGACTACTGCTGCAGGTAGCAACCAACCCGTGTAGAACCCTTCAAGAAAATGAAGAGTTAAAGATAAGAATTGATGCAGAGATGCACACACCTAATTACGTTACACACACCTAACCATGCGAAGTAGATTCCAATTTTCTCTCCAAAATATTCTCTAATGTGATCTAGAGGTTGATACTTGTACCACCTTCCCCATCTGGCCCAATATTCGTATAAGATTTGCCTCCTGTTTAGGCAATCGGGCAAAACGTAGTGAGTGGGTTTCTGATAAGGGCCCTGTATGCGAATGAGTTAGTTAATGCTCCTACGTAGGTTGTCACCGAAGATTCGACACAGATACTCACGTCATGCAGTGGGAAAGCAGCAGTATAAACTCCCTCTTCCACCAATCTATCTATTCCCAGTTGAGCTCTTCTCCTCTTCCCATACACAGCGGTTTGAAGTATTTCTTGCACTACTCGGATCCTTTGAGTCGTGGTAAAATACTCTTCCTGGTTCTCGCTTCCTAGAAATCTATTAAAACCTTATCATTCGAGACGTTTATGGATAAGAACACATAACAAGACGATACTCACTTGTCCAATTTGGAAGCTTTAAATCTGCACGTGTAGTAGTCCAGGGGTTTATTGGGTATGTCTGCGTACATGATGTTGGGTATTCGCAGTGTACGCAGTATGCGCTCGGACCAATTGGTGCTAGGATTGGGATGAGCCTAGAGAAGAGAAGATTGCTCGGAATCATCAGAAACTGTGAAAGTGCATTGCAAGCAACTTATCTCACCTGGAGAGGAGCCCTCATGCATAGGATCTCCGCATAGTAGACGAGCACTTGCCAGGGTGCAGAAAGTTTAATGAAGTGTACGATTTTCCTGTCACCATCGACCACTTCCTGTTTCAAAGAATAGAATTTTCTGAATTTACTAAGGTTTTCCAGATTTAAATCCCGCATCACTAACGCTAACATGCTTTCAAGTTAATATGTTTAACGTTGATTTTCTAAATTCGGAAGCAAGGTATGTTGCTGATAAGCAAGAATTTGCTTCTATATTTCTTACTACTTTCTATTAATAAAGGAACAGAGGAGTAAGAATTATAGAAAGGTGATAACCACAAGAAGTATTAGAATACTAAGTGATGCTGTTAAGAAGAAACTTAGTAAAAGAGTTGGAAAAAGAGAAAAGATGCGGGTAGTTTCTAACATACGGACAGCTACGATGCCAGATTTTCTTAATTATGAATTATTTAACAGGTTTCGAATTACCTCTTCCATGTCCAAGCCTGCTTTGCGGAGATTCGACATGAATTTTTGTCGCCACATTTCGTGTTTCTGTGATTTTCTCATGGATTTTTGTATCTGTTGATTCTTGATGTTCTCATCACTCACTTCTTCGTAGACCAGAACAAAATCTGTAACATGAATAATGAATTAGGTATTTAGAAACTGTTCGTCAGTCTGTCAATCCGTAAATTTTTGCTTTGAGGCTAAACAAGCTTTTCTCATTCTAAAAATCGATCTAAATGATTGAGAAATTATGCTACACTCTAAAGAATTAAAAAATAGAATATTTCGTTGGAAAATATCTTTGAATAGATGGTAAATTAGAAAAAGTAAAGGGAAGGTGTGTGAAGGTAGGAAAAATAATATTGAATCTTCCTTTGACGTCTGGATAAACAAGTGAACAGAATTTATTTTAGAAGACTGTTCATTAAATTGACGATTTCTGTTGAAAGAGAGAAAGACAAGGAGAGAAGTAAGATGTCGTTGAACTTTCCACTTATTGGATTTCGTCCAGGAAAAGAAATTATGAGGCTTCTCTTGAACGAAAGTCATCTTTTCTCTCATTTGTATCAACGTGGAGAAAGTATCAATAATAAAAAAAAAACCAAAAGAAAAACTCATGCTCAAATCTAAATTTATATAATTTAATCTAATTTTCCTACGATTTCTACAAAGGTATAAAAGCCATCCATAGTAGATTTTTTTCAGCCTGCAGCAATCCCTTATTTATAATAAAGTAAAAATTTACCTATTTTTCTCTTTCCATCTCTGAAGTAAGTAGATTTGTCATCTGCAGGAGTTGGAGCCATTGTCAGGCCCAAATCTGTTGTTGAAGTGTCTGTATCTCCCTGCTTCTCCGAGACATTTGCGATTCAATAGATAAAGAGGACGCTAACAATGAGCAACAAGTCATAGAAGGAGCCTAGATAGAAAAGTACTCACCAGCTGATCGTGGTGGATGATAAACTCCCCATCTTCAGTAGACTGTTGAAAGGAGCCGTAAGATTCTCTATTGTTGTCAGTTGGCCCATTCAACTCGTACTTCTCAGACTTAGCCGTTTTCGGCATCTTTATCTCAGGTCTAATTAATAAAACACAATAAAAAAGTATCTTTTAATAAGAAAGATATACATCTAAGTCGTATCCAGCACAAGTTTTCGACCCTTGAAAGAGGAAGAAAAGAAAAAACTAAAGATTTTTCTTAGAAATAAGTCAGAATAAACAACAGAAAATCGATAAAATAAGGGTGAATGTGTAGAATTTCTGAGAATTTTCTGAATTTTTCCTTATTTTGTGTGAAATTCTGCAGGTATTTTCAAAATTGTTGTTTCGTTTCATTGTCTTCTGGTTTCGTATTTTGAAAAAGATAAAAAAAAACAATCTTTAAAAATATATTAAAAACACTCTTTTATCGCAAAAATTCTGTTTATTTTTTGATATTTTCGATTAAAAAACGTTCATTTTTTCTATATTAAGGTGTAGAGAATACGCGTAAATAGCTACGAAACTCTTTCAAAAATAGAGATAATTGTATAAATGTTTAGCCTTTAAATCAAATTAATATT
>NW_019387733.1:0-9314 GCF_000671375.1 Centruroides sculpturatus | reverse complement strand
GCAACGGAAATAGCGAACTTTGCTTAAAATAAATCTTAAAATAAAAGTCCAGATGGAGAAAATGTGGGTGTGACCTGTTTTAGAAACAGTTCTTATTCTTTATTTCTGTTGCATTATTTATATTAACAATATAATTCTTTAATGATCATAAAACGAAATTTAATCTCGAGTAATTTACGAATAAATTCGGGGTGGTCCTAAAATCGGTTAACCATTATAAAGATTAAATTTCTGTCTTATTTCGACTTTATACATATACTTCTTGTTTAGTACACAAATATTAAATTGCTTACAAATGAAACAGTCTACCTTATGTATTCTCGCTGTATGGTTGTGTATAATATGGTTCAAAAGACAATTAACAATTATTAAGATTAAATTCCCGTAGAGGAATAATTAATGTAGACTTTTTTAAGTGAAGTTTTATCTTCATTAGTGGAAAATATATTATTTTACTTTGTTACTTTATATAGACTAATTAATTGATAGATGTGATAGAATGTAACTACTTGGCTCCGTAGAATCAGCAGTTTTATGAAAGTATATACGTTTGTACGGTGCCAAAGTTCTTACATTACACTAAGATACAGTTCCATTTAATCGAGAGATCGATGTTAATTAGGTTAAGATAGACAAAACTTAGGATTCCATCAATGCGGCACTTTTATTTAAAGAACCGTCTATTTAAAAGTGATTTAAGATAGAAACAATAATAATTTGTTGGCAGATATATAACTTATAGGGTGGCCCAACCCAAAAGTTAATTTACCGTGCATTTTGCGGTAAATTAACACGGCAGTTATAATTAAAGTTGTTTAATTGTTATAAAACGTGCTTCTGGCTGTTTATTGAAAAATAATAATAAAAAAAAATGAAAAGTTATATTATTACAAAATAACGCATTGAATTTCTATATTTTAAAAAGTGTAAGGTTTAATATTTTTCTATTTTGATCGTTGCTTTGAAAAATAATATCTGATAAAATTTTATACAAAGTAAATCTATCTGTGTACAAAATTCTAATTAAACTAATATAACTGTATATTAGTTTGTTTTGTGATCTTACGTGTTTGAGTCAACACGTTTGAATTGTGACGTGTTTCGACACATGTTTGAGTATTGATCTGTCTGGATGCGTGTTCCAGTAGTGAGTATGTATTTACTTTACACAATTGAACGCATATTTTGATTACTGGAACGTTTACTCACGCGGTTGAACACTATTTATAATACTGAATGTGTATTGACTCACGTGTTTGACTACAATTACGAGTAATGACGTATTCGATGCGATTACTCGCTTATTTGGATTACACATTTGTGTATTCGACTGTTTAGTATGAAATAAACAATTAAATTTTTTACCATTGAATTTAAATGCTTTAATTAATTTATATTTAATTTTATTTTTAAAAAAGTTCTGATGTTTTGTTATCAATAAATCTTTTAGTGTTTATTTAGAATTCCACAATGAATATAATTCAAAGAATGAAATCCGTATCAGATAATATCATATAAAAATTATTTTCTGACACTTTTATCAACATTCCATTTTTCAAAATAAATGGAATGTTTTTTTTTCTAAAGTTAAATTGGTTTTTTAAGCAAATAATTTGTAATTTTTAAAATTACTGATTATATATTTATTAAATGTAAATATCAATAAAATTACAAATTTTTTTTATTTAGATTGTTTAAATACAAAGCATTTTTTTTCATTCTTTGATAATAAAACTTATATAATTCATTGAATGAAGGAATGAAAATTTATGGGGATGTTATTAACAACGGGAGCACGTTATTAACATTTATAAATTATTCCTCTGTCGTTTGTTTACCATTTATTATCCTATCTGGAAAAATGTAATTGTGTAATAACTTTTAGATATACTCGATTTTGTACATAAATATTTGCTTTGTATATGAAGTACGATCTTAAAATCATTTGCATAATTCTCTTATTGTTGAAATTAATGATCTCGCTGTTTATAGAATAATTAATAATTCATACATTTCTATTGTTTCGTTATTAATCGCTTTAAATTGCTAATATATAAATATCTATTTAATGCTATTTAAATTACTTAATTAACTTCCTCTCCTCTGGTGTCGTTAGTATTTCTTGCGGGTTATACTCGAATAGTTTTTAGTTTTAAATAAATTTATTGTTATTTTTCTATTATTGAAATTTCCAATTTAAAAACTAATGAAAAGAATTTATTTAAATCGAATTAGCATAGTGAAAAGAGTATCGTTTTACAATTTTTCTGACTGTTCCAGAGTATTTATTATGGTATTATAATAGAGTCTTTGGAAGAAAAACCGACTTTATTATTATCGTTAGAGTATGTAATTGAAAGTAATTTATTTACCTTCAGAAAAATGCTAATTTATACTAATTGAATAAATATAATCGTGCTATTGTTGAAACTCTTGTACTTTGTTAATTTATGAATTGTTTCACGTACTGCTTTGTCTCGCTACCGACTTAATTGGACAATACAGTGTATAGCATTAATATATGACATATATGTTAAATTACGCCATTAATATACGGTTTACTGCATTAACATAGTGCATAACGTCAATATATGTTATATATTAATGCTATTTATAGTGTTATTTTTATCGTTCGGATTCTATTACCTAAATATATGAAGAGAATATTGAACTAGTATACCGAATTTATTATCAATAATATATTGAAAGTAATATAGCATTGCTTTCCTTCGGTTAACGCGTTATTCTTTCACTTTAGCGCGGTGTGGACTTAATAGAAAGCTATAAAATTGGAAAATTAGCATTTAAAAAAACACAGAAAATACATTACACGCGCTCTGAGACAGTTATAGTAGCAGGAAGTTTATCACCTTTTAATTAATCTGAATGACTACAGAAATATTTCACCATTAATTCAACATCCTACAAATGATAAATATCGGTATAGGTAATAAAAAAAATTAAAAAAGGTCCAACCAATTAAAAAATATTCACTTTTTTTTTAATTCTCCGTCGCATAGCTAGCGAAGTGGAAGCATTAATATCACCCATCGTTTCTAAAGAATGGACGGAGGGTCCTAGGGTAGAGGACCACCATCTGCGAAACCAAAGAACTAACACACGTTGTACAAGGTACAAAATAATCACTGGCCCAATGGGCAAATATTTCGCGGTAACTGGCGACGACACCATCGCTTCAATCAGTCACTTGTCTCGCGGAGACACGAAATCCATTAAGAAGTACTCAGTCGGAGGTTATATATAACTAGTCGAGAGAAGACCCGATAAAAAATGGCACTAGTTTCATTCTCAGACACAATAATTAGAGTCGATAACATAGAATGTCACAACCCTATCACCGTATAACTCTGACAAATGATTGCAGATCATAGGCAAGTCACCCTACGGTTTGTCATAGTCACTCACGTGTATGATGGTGCGGAAGTGCCTTCTCCCCCCTCTATGCCTCCCTAGGCTTCTATAATGAGGTACACCTTCGGAAGAAAAATCAATAAAATATCTAAGTGGCACAGTCGAACCGCATACCTCGCTTCTGAATATATTTTTTTTTTATGCCCCGTGTTTTGCTCTTCTTAAATTAAATGAGAAGTTTATTACAAATTCATTTTTTTTTCTTCTCTTACTTATTAAAAGCAAGAAAAAAAAAATTTGTAACGTTAATTGAAAAACGCCCATGTTTATTTTTGCTTTTTTTTCCTATATCAAATTCTTAGATTTTATTAATTAAAATACAGTTTAAAAAAATAAGATTAAATTTATAATTTTAAATACGTTTCTTTTAAAATTTTATTTTATTTTAATTAATTTTTTAAATTCAGTGTAATTTTTAACGTTAAAATTTGTCAAAAGATGGCGTTACCCTTTTTTTCATTTAATAAATTAATTAATCGATTTCATCGTACACGTGTTTAAAGGTTAGAATATAATTTTTGTATTATTTAACACTTATTGATGAGTCACGTGTTCGTTACTTACATCGCTTGTGAGTTATATACATTTATATACTTTGTAAATGCGTAGTTATTTTTAAAATAAATTGCATTTTTATTATATATTTTTAATTTATTTATGCAAAATTTTGCAAAGTAAAGCAATTGCTTTGTACTTTTTTTTTGTAAGGGGGTCGTATTTTAAGTGGCGAATGATATAACTTATAGGACAAGGATGTACTGTACTAACTTGTACAAGGATAAGATGGCAAAATGCTATATTGTAAATCAATTGGTTGTGGAGAATGCTTTGAAGAGATGCGGCTCCAATAAGTTACGATTCACAATCACATATAGTAATTGGGACTTGCCGAATATGGAGCATATTATGCAATATAAATTTATATGACCTTTGACGTATCTTCCCCGCTGTGATGTAGGAAAAGCCCACACATATTCTCTTCTGCAGTCATATTTCTTCACACCCTGACATCCCGTGGAATAAGAGAAGTGCTGGCCTATCTGCCACGGTGGGTGTTCGCTAAGTTTTTTTATGACACAACCTATGTCAAAGGTGAAAACGGTATTATATGGTCCTTAGATTAATATAATCGTACTTTAGTTAGTTTCTGTGACTTGTATTTAATATAGTAAATGAGATTGTTTTCCGGGATAGGAGTAAAGGATTTTTAAGTCTCATACGTCAATGTTCCTTGAATAAACCGTGCTTTGATTCTGTCGGATAATTAATTAAAATTATAAATATAATGTAAATCAGAAACATTTTTGCCAAACGTAAGTAATTAATAATCTCGCAGAAACGTTAAAAATAGAGATTATTATGGCTTTAAAGAAAATTGGAACCATCGAGGACTTGGAATATAGTCGAATCTCCTATAGCGGTGACCTCCGCTATTCAGGAAATTTTCCTTACGTATGTAAAGTAATCTCTAAACAGCAGCCATTTTTTCCATTATCTTCAATACATATTTATTTTTGTGTGTTATTTCTACTTATTTTAACATCATCGAAGACGAGATAAAATCTCTTAGAGACTTTAATTCATTGCTATCGCTTGAGTTACAAATTACGCATCTATCGTAAGTTATATCAAAATAAAATAACAAGACAAGTATCCATCACAGAACATATTTTTGTGAAGGAGTAGCGATATCGAAGTTGCTCTTAAGCTATGTAATAATTGCATATCACCACGAACTCATCTCGGGTCGTACTTAACTCTAGCAAAGACAGGTATGGCTCATTGGTTTTAATGTATTTTAGCAGATGCTTGACTAACAACCAGACCTTGGTTACGTGCGACATCATAAATTACGTACGTCTATTGTCAATGATCTTCTTAAACGGTCAATTACTGTATTTTTTTCCCGTCCGTTTATTGTATAAGCCTCCAGGTAAAATAACTAACTAGACAACTCCTCAGTACTACAACTACGTAATTAGAAGTTGTAATTAATGATTTAACACATAATTAACACTAACGATGGAAGGAACGTTAGGAGACACGCGAACGACTACGGCTATTTTGAATTAGTCAACCGGATGTTGATAGTAAAATCAATTAAAATGAGGCAACAGAAAAAGTTTGTGCTTACACAAGAATAATATTATTCTTATTTAAAGTGTCGATAAAATAAATATATTAAATTAATTACGAAGTCTGACAGGTCACACGGATTATAAGCATTTATATATTGTGGTTTTGGGGGAGTAAAAATGTCTCATTATAATTTTCCAACCAGTGGATCACGATCTACGAATCCTGTTGCTAGAGTGTGGTGTTCTCTTTCAGGTGATATTTCGTATAAAAAGTTGGGGAACGCACCTTCGTTTCATTTGTATTATAACGTAACGTGTAACTTTATATATGTACATATATATTATATATATCTTGCGTAGTAACGTTCATCCATTAAAAGCCAAAAAATAAATATATACTGTAGTTTTGTATTTTTAAATAAATTATTTAATGCTCAAATTAAGAAATGTAAAGTAATATATATGTATTTTAATTAAAGTTAGTCAATTATAGGTAATTTATTTGTAGTAGGAAGAAAGAAAAAGCAATAAAGGCCCAAACGAGGAAACAAAGATGATTTAATGATGCCACTTTTTTTTTATTGTTCGCTTAAAAAGTTAAGAATCAAGATTGTTAAATGATAAATTGCACACGAGACAAGACAAAAGTGATATCTCATTCGAAACTTCTAAAATTTCTACACTTTGCAATTAAATATTTAAAAAAAAATGTTTTAAAAAATCAGATTTGTTTGACAAGGAAATTAATTAGTCGCGGGTCAAAATGACTAACAGATCATCATTTTAAAATGTAAGTACCCATAAATATAGTAGAATGCTCATTAACATCAAAAAATATAGCCTTATTTTAACACATTAGGAGGCCATCGAATAAGCATACAATCTGTAAAGAGTGAAAATTTTTCTTAAAAAAATGTCCTCTAATTAATTTTAATAAGAATTTTCGCATCTTTAACAACTGCAACCCATATTTTTTTTAAATACAGGTAACGGTGTATTTTTTTTTATCAGGTAGCAAAGTCATGATTCATTTCTTTTGATAAACGACCAGTCGCCCTTTTTCCTTAATTAATAGCCAGCAGTTTGTTTGCAGTACTAATTAAATACGAAACGTTATCAGTCCTGTGATCCTCCCCCTTCGAATTAGTAAAACTGATTTACAAACAAATAAGATCCCTGCAAGGCCCTTCTGCAGTCAATATATGAGAAACGACTCCTTTATGGGGGTCTACAAATTGTTTATATTCTAAAAGCATCCTACTCGAAATGTTTTTAACTTTATTACTAAACACGTTGCCCTCCCTTCTTCGAAATTTTGCAAATTCTTCGCACAAAAAAGTACTTTAAATCACTAGTTTTTACTCAAAATAAATACAATATATATAAAAGTTTTGCAAACAGTAATAAAATACATAGATGCTGTTGATTATATTAACATATTTATGATTTTAAACAGAGAGTAAGTGATTCAATACATTGTATATACAGTAAATATATTATATATTTACTTCGTAATATATAGAGACAGAAAAATAATTAGGCAGATTTCAATACACGTCAAAAGATTTTTAACCATTAAAGAAAATTTAGAGTGTAACATATCAGTTTTATTTACACAAACATCTGCTTCCAAGAAGGGCTAAACTCTATTTATAATTGTTTGACTCTAAATAAACTATATAATAAATTAAACTTAAACACATTTAAGTAAATTCTAGATTAGAAAGATAGATAAAGTATATAAAAAAAGAAAAGAAAAATACGCTTAAAGGTTAGATCCAGAAGACACGAAAGCAAGAAGTTAACTCTTTTATTTATTAGTGTTAATGTATATTAATATAGTTTTTTTAAAACGATTTAAAGCAATTTTTTATTGTTTTTAGTTAAGACATCGCTAAAGAAACATGTCTTTTCTTATCAGTTAATGCCACCTGGCTAGTCATCGCTAGTCAAGTTATAATTTATGTTAGTACTTAAATTGAACAATGTCATCTTGTCGTATCTTTATTTTATCTTACGACCGAACACAAACTGTAATTTTCGAAACTCATCGCTCAATGCTACGTACAACGTCCCAATTTTCTAAAAGAAAAAATAATAAATACACAAAAAAATTTATGAGTTCAATCAGTTATCTTCATTCAATACTATTGACAGTTAAAATCAATATTCTTTAGAAATTACATTTTATAATTTTTTGATAGATGATTTACTCGATTTTTCTTGTATATAGGTTAAAGGGATTCTCTCTCTTTCGATACTATTAAATGATTAGTTCATGACAATCATAAAGCAAAATACCTATAATTTTATCAAAGTTAATCTATCACCGAGACGGAAATATTTTTAGTTAATTATGCAGTCGTGATCGGATAAGTAGGTCATCTATATTTTGTGTAAATGAGGAGAATAACTTTGAATGTACTTTCTAATGGGTGACTGATTTGCACCATTAATTGTATACGTGTGTTTTATTCTTTATCTTTAGTTTCTTTCCGGCGAAATTCTTCATTATATCATGCATTCTAATACCAAATTATACATTTTTCTTCCAGTATTCTCTCACATTTACATTTATTCTAATAGATATTTTACTCTAGTCATCTTACGCGTGAAAAACACCCATTAACTGTATAAGCATCTATTACTTTATTAATTAGAAAATTAAGTTATCACAGCAGAAAACTAAGAGATTGTTTAACTATGGAGATAAGAATCGAATGGTTTTTTTAAGAAAGTAAAAAAATATAACAATTTTTTGTCATCTCAAAACCTTTTTTTTTTTTTTGTATAATACCCGAAGCCATTTAACGTAGCAGGTATCTAACAAGGTCACAGTTACCACTTTCCCAAACCGTAAATACCATCAAGTCGGTCGACAGACAGTACAGTAATATATAACCAAACAAGACATTCTTAACTTCACCTGCCGTTCGAAGTTTTTTAAATCAAGTCACGTGAACAGGTAAGAAAAGAGAGAGAAAGAGAGAGAAGAAAAAAAAAATGCCCGGATGCGGAAACTACATGTAATTACTTAGACCTATCTGTGAGAAACATTCTAGACTGCCTCAAGATAAATCAATTTATCAAACAACAAATGCTATATCTTCTCTTATATTCCCCCCCATCTTTGAACTATGTCCTCAAAAAATTTTCTCTGTACTTTTACGTGATTGGTTAAAAAGTTTTTATAGTAAATATTTTATAGGACTTTGTCATTTTAATTTGCGTCAACCTTTCTCCTATCGAAAAACACTTCACCAAGCGCACAAATATATTACATTTTATATATATTTTTCTATTAATACGAGTAAAGTAAATGGAGAAAAGATTTTCTGTACTTTAAGCCAACTTTATTAATGGTAGTTTGGATGATTTGTTTTCCAGACAATCTCTATGACGCACGATAATTCGTCGGTTCCAGACTCTTCCGCTAATGTCACGCTTGTCACCATAGAGCTTAATCTGCCATAACTTTCATTTCGTCATAACACAAAAGTTTTCCAATTGTGCTTAATAGCAATCGTTACGACTAAAGCCTTCTTCTGATAGAGATTACTCCTCTCGCATCCTCCCTTCCCCGCTAAATATCATCGTTATTAAACGAGTATCGATCTTTATTGTCATTAAAATAAATGTTTACGCGTATACAGAAGGGCCCAAAAATTAGTTAACCGCGTTTTGTGTGTTTCTGACTTTTTAGCTACCCTTTATATAATGACCAAACACACACATCTATATATTTAGAGAGAGAGTATCTTCGTATATATGTATAATATTTACATTTTATTGAACAATTTTTTT
>NW_019387732.1:0-9315 GCF_000671375.1 Centruroides sculpturatus | reverse complement strand
TAAAATGTTTTTTTTTATTCTCAGGTCTCGAGAAAGTTATATATACAGTATATATGTACTATATACTATATATATTTATGAGATGTTCTACTGGCAAAAGTTATATAAACATTCTTAAACTTCGCTTTAACTTGAACAATTTTTGTCTCTTTCCTATCGACTATTAAATAGTTAAGTAAATGATTAATTACTTTATTCATTTGTGCTTTATATTCAATTTATATTTACTTATCAAATAAAAATCATTTTAATTATTCATTTGCAGAAAAAATAAACTAATAAATAATTTTTTGTATTACGTTTCTTATGTAAAATTAGATAATATTAATTGTGCTTTCTGTATTAATTTTCTATTCTCGCCTATTTTGCATGTTTATTATTGTTAAATAAATTATTAAATTGTGTATTTAATCATTATAGAAGCAAATATTAATATTCTGCTAACATTTTGAACATATTTGCGTTTATTAATGTTATCAAAATTAGGCGTAAATAAAATATTTTTATATTTCTTCAGGTTAATATTTTTTCTTAAAATTTCTCAAAAGAAATGAAAGAAATTATTACTTTCATTTCTTTTTATACATTAGTTATATATTATGCAAAATAATATATAAAAATATTAAAAGCTGTTAAATTCTATTTTAATTTTCCTAGTAGAAAAATAAAAATTTGACTTGTTTATTAACAATAATCTGCATAAATATTATATTTTTATAAATACAAATAACATTAATACTTTTAGATTTTATCAAAAGTTGGTGAGAAAGTTTATATTTAACGCTCAGTATAAAAAGTTTCAAGAAAAGTTTTCTAAAAATGTGTATAATTTTAAACAAAGAATTATCCGAAAATTCTTTTATTCTCGTATTATCCTCAATGCTTATCCGTCAAGAGAAAAAATGTCCACAACTGTTGTTTATGTTTATGCAACGCGATAGGCGAATAGCCTAGTGGACATCCTGGAAATCCGTCTTTTTTGACAGCACCAGAGCCTTGAAGGAATGTATAAACGATAAAAGAATCTATAAAATACTGAATATATACTATTGTTTAGTTTATTATAATCATGTTACTATTAAAAACCGATATTCAATTTCCTATCTACAATGGCAGATTGTTATGTCATCAAGAGAAACTGCGATAATTGTAATTATTCATGTTGGCTGTTTATCTATGTATTAGACATTACACCGTCAAATTGTGATGGAATAATTGTAAACAAGCGGACAAACTTATATTAATAAGTGTTAGTACAACAGTTATTGATCGAAAATTATTGTTAAAATAATATTATAATTTTTATAGTTTTTAATTAAAATATATCATTTTTTGTCAGTTTGATATTTTAGATAGGATCAATTGGATTTATCTGTAAATTTTAGTCATTTTTTAGTATTTTTAAAGGAGTCTTATTCTTTAAATGTTACTTTTGAACAGATGGTGAGCGTTATTCCTTCTGTCCAAGCTTTTGACGGTTGCCATTTCCTTTCAAAATGTTATTAAAACATAAGAAAAAAAACTTTGATGTGATCGAATGCATCTAAAAAGCTTTATCTATGCCAAAATACAGCTTAAATATCTAATTTTAGAAAAGTTTTTTCAAGGTTTATGAGAATTCCTACGCGCAATAAAATGTCATTTTTATGGTAAGAATGCTTATCTAGATAGAAACTGCTTTATTATTAAACTTTTAATAAAAACTATTAAATTAATTAATATATATAGGTTCATATATTATTTTGTATCATTTATTAGCTCGATATAACACATATATATTTAAAATATATAAATTATATATAAAAGGGAGCTATTAATAACGATAGCATTTAGTTGTGGATTTTTATGTGTGGCAGAGAGTTTCTGGTAAAATACGGGCAACGGTTTAATGAAAAGACTCATTAATGATAAAATACCCATAAAAGTGCAGTAACGGTTCGACTAAGAGACAATTCGCAGAATCTGCACTCATTGTTAGAACGTGTATTACACGATGTGAATTCAGAAAAGAAAACTCCTTCCTCTACCAAAACGTAAGAAGTCAAATCATAAAGAATGCAAAAAAGAAAAACTTTTATTATTAGCTGGTTGAAAATAAAGCTAAAAAAAACGAAGGTTTGTATTCTGCAACGCTTGTTGCAGCCATCTTGGTTCGTTCTTCCATCTCAATTTTTCTTAGTTGGGTAGCTATTTGTGTTGGAAACATACACGTAAAAGTATAATCTGGCAGGAAAACATCCCTGTTTTGTTGCTTGGAGACATTCCAAGCATTTTTCTTAAATCTTATTTTTGTTAGTTCTACTTTTTAAATAAATGAAATTTCTACTTCGAAACTCGTGACAAAAATTAAAGTAAATTTATTTTTATAATACTTTAATTATAAATCGCATGAATATCTTGTTACTTTAAACTATTATTATATCGTTTTTACTTCTTTATAATTTTGTTAATAAAATAATGAATCCGATGTTAAAATCGTAATTCCTATACTAATAATTGAATGAAAAAAAAATATATATATTTTAAATTCTATATAATCAAAATTTGTTTTGATATAAATCTGATAGATCATTGAAAAAAATTTGAAATTCTGTACATTATGTATTGACTTATCTATGCTATATCAAAACAAAGAAAAATCGTTTTATGTGCAGGGAATCTGTTGTAGGGAATGCAAATGTTATTGATTTTTGTTTGTTCCTGGTGAGCTGCTTCCAATCGTGAGTAGGAATTTCAAGAACCTGTCAAAATCATCTTATTTTGTAAAGATGTAAGAATTGCCTCTGGTTTGCACCTTACTGAGAGCGAGTTGCAAATTATTAGCAAGAAAAATTCAAATCTAAAGGGAGGAAAAACATATATATTTATTTAACACAAAAGTCCACTTCCTAATTACTATCTTTAAAATAGAATATTACTTTTTCATATTTAACTTTATAATTTTTAAAATATTTATTTAACCATAAGTCTTTCAATATGTACATATTTATTATTGGTGTAAATAATTATTTCCATTTTAAAAATATATTAAATATATATTAGATATTAAAGTATATTTATACGATTTGAATCCTTGTATTAATTTTAAAATTCTTTTACTGTCATAATGAATTTATTAACGTGAAGATTGCCTATCGCAAACTCAATTTCTACTTGAGTCGTTTCTATAATTATCAGATTACGGAGAGAGAAATTGATAGATATTTAATCAAAGCTTAAGAAAGATTTGGATGAAATCTGTTTCTCATATTAGTTTAGTCGATGCTTATTTTTTACTATTAAATTAATAATTATAGGAAGTTCTTCAAAAAAATATAGCGAAAAAGACGCTATTTTCCAATTAAATTAATTGTAAAAAAACGGAAGTAGTTTAAGCATCATCTTAAATATCTGTTTAAAATATTAAGCATAAATGAAAGCTTAAGCAGTTATTTAAAGTTTTAGTTAAACGCTTCGATTTCTCCTCGCTGTGCAATTGCCAAAAATCGAATGGTTTCTCCTAAAGAGAGATCACATGTTGTACATAAGCCGACGACAAACTGCAGAGACAAAGAGATGGCTAGAGACAATACAGATTGAACTTTTGACATTTTCTATTTCGAACAATCTAAATCATGCGGCTCCTTATTAGCGACTCCTCCATTAATGGTGTAATGAAGTTTCGAAGATAAAAAAAAAAGTTTTCGTCTTATTGGTTTCAATAAGAGAACAGAGTCATTTCAGATCGTAACGGTCGACGAAATAGAGAAAATTTTGTGATAAATGGAATCATAGAACAACTCTAAAGCAGAGCCATTTCTTTAGAATCCAAGTGGAACCGCAGGAGTCAATATATCATAGGAACTACAGCTGTTACGGGTACAGACAAAACGAATTTCTTATTCATGTTTCGAGGCACATCGTCGACTCGATATCGAAATGAGTGCTCTTGTCACTAAGTGCCAAGTGGATTTATGTCGATAAGTAAGTATCGTAACGCCTTCGGACTTAATTCGTCAAATCAAAATTGCGATTTCCATTATAAAAGAAGGTAATAGTCGAGCGTGTTTGTTAAAAATTAGATTAAACAAAAGAAGAAAATAAGCGCGAATGCATTATTTATAAGCGTGTAAAACGTTAGTTTATACCAAGTGATATGAAATGTTAATATAAGTGGAGTACAAATGCTAAAAACAAACATTTTTCCATCCGTTTCGTTTTAGTTCTCTACGACTTCCGTGTTGTAGCATTAAACATTGTCACTGAGCGCCAGACCGAGCAGCCAGCGCCCCTGGTGGCCGGCCTGTTAACAAAGCCACTCGATAACACAAGATGGCGAACGTGTGAGTTTGGGTATGAGGTCGGTGAGACGTCCCCGCACTCCGATTAGATTTCACGTGATATTCTCCATCCTCTCTCCGTAAAAAAACTCTCCTTCCGACGTTTAAAGATGACAACGTGCGTATTAAAGCAGCCGGAATGACAGGATTTTCGACTAAAGTAAGTGTGTGTCACTGTGTAGTCATTTGAATATTATAAGCTCGTGAACCGGTACGATGTTCGGACAAGTTGTAAATTGTCACTCGTTGGTTAGGGGACCGGCGGGACATCCGAATTGACACAGTTTTCCAACAATGTCGCCTACACGATGCGGTTTGCCATCCGCAGACTCGGGCGGAGTCTGCATCGGGTGATGCGTTCTTGATTTAAAAGGTTAATTTCCACTTGGGATTTTTATGTCCGTCTATAATTGCTTTAATTGCTTTGCTATTCTGCCAGTTCTAATAGACGATGCCGTTTTCTTTCTCCTACGAAAAGTCAAGTTTACAGCCCATCTTTAATGCGGATAAGCACGTTTTGCTGCTACAAACTATTGTCTGTCTCTCAAGTTTTGCCATCGCATTTAATTCGTCCGGAGTTGAAATGCTTACTTTAAATTATCGAAATGGTTAAAATTCTAGGAAAAAGGAAAAGGAAAAAAAGTCTTTGTTGCAGAAGTAATGATGATCGGATTATCGAAAAAGTTTTTTAATTTTTATTTTTATCATAATGGAGGAATTAAATCCCGACTAAATAGCCTATCAGGAGAATTCTCGTAACAATTTTCTTTCTGTTTTTCGAAACAAACGTTTTTTTCATTTCAGTCGTTTCGGATAAAAATGCCTGGAATTAGATAAAATATCTAGTTAATGCGAAACTTTATTTTGCATTAAAATACTTTATTCCGAATCTTCATAAACACGTTTGGAAAGTTTAATTCTGGGAACATATTGTTAAAATGCAATTTTTTTCATGCGGAATGGATACAATTCGCGTTTATGTTTGGTAACCGGCACACGAACTGCCTTATAATAGTTATTTGGACGGAAATTCTCTGCCATATAAAACTGTTCAAATAAGTTTAAATATCTTCAATATCGTTGAAAAATGTTTTCGATCAAATCTAAATTTTATTTTAAATTTTAAGTGTTTTTCTAGCATCTTAATAATAATAAGACGACGTGTTAATAAGAAAAGAATGCTTAATTCTAATCTTTCAGAACATCCGAAATGTTAAATCGTAAACATATTCGGAAGATTTGTTTTAGATTTTTGGTTATCGAATTTTATCCATTGAAAAGTTGCTGATAGAGTTAGAGTCTCTAAACAACGAATTTTTCGAAACGGAATACGAGTAGAAAAGTTTATTTCTCTATCAAAAGCATTGCTTGGAGAGGCAGAAACATACACAGAAAATTGGCTTTGTAAGCAACAACTACAGAAAATATACCTCCAGAGAACAAAATATGCGAGACTTATCTGTGTACAATAGTTTTTTATTTGTTGTTGAAACAAATCAATAAAACATCTGTTTTATAACAAACTTGCGAATCGACAAGTATAAATTTTATTAGATCTTGGGGCAGGATGGGATGAAAAGGCTTGAAACAATTGTGGTAGATATAGGATGTCTATGTTGACAGTATAGGCATGTTCTATATACTAGGTGAAGAATGAATTGCCTCAGAACAGACAGGAGATTGTCTGATGTGAGGTGGATCGAGTTCCCACAGGGACACTCTCTAGTATTGGATGTTCTAGTTATTTATCTCTTTGGGAAAAGGCAGTTGGTGATTCTTCAAGGATGCTCGCATGCCGCATCACGTAATTTATGCAAAGTAAATTCACTTATGTGGTGTAAAATATCGAGCAATTATTCACGGTAATATGATCCTTAAACATACTTGTTGTTCATCCATAATTGATTTATGATTATACCTAAAACTTTAATGAAAGAATATGTAAATTTAACTATATAATAAATTTTAAAAACGAATACTTTAATGATCGGAATTATTCAAATGGATATTATATATATTTTCTTACACGTTGATCTGACAAGTTACCAATGCTTGTGTTTTTATCAAGAAACTTAACTTTAACAACTCGTATTATGTAGATTACTTTTAACATCACTTTTACTTACTAAATACTTGTAAATGCTACCTTTCAATTTCTTAAAACTGTTTTTAATGATACTTTTTATTTAATAGAAATGATTAATTATCAAAAAAATATATTAAAATTTATTGTTACGTATACATTTACAGTATTTTTAGTTCGAAAAAAATAATAGGAATTCTGATATAAATAATTTGACTTTAACTGGAAAAGAGATTTATAACAATCGTCAGATTGATGTGAAAAGTTTATTGGATCTTTTCTTTAGAAAAAGAAGGAAAAAAAAAAAAAGATTTTTCCCCCTCCATACGCAAGGCTGCACTTTGAAAGGTAACTTTTGCGTCACCTTTCTCCATATCTCCAAGCCAGAATTCTGCTCAGCCTGACTCCTTAACAAAAGGAAGCGCTCCAAGTGGGCTACTCGATAAATCGAAAATTTCTGTCAATATTCTTTTAACAATGTTCATTCTCTAGTGAATTTTAAATTCTTTCTCTTTTAGCACAGTTTAATTACAGATTTATAATAGATGCTTTCTCCTTAATTTTACATATTTTTCTGCATTTTTTTTATTTTTTATTTTTTTAGGCATTGTTGAATGATCTTTTTTCCCGTCAGCTTCGCATTCCAAAAACTCCACATTTTCCTTTTTTTTTTTCGATTTATTGACCGGTTGAACGATGAGATAAATTTTCTGTTGCTTATACAGAATGTGAAAGTGTCCTTCGATTACCTTTCTGTTCAGATCTGATATTTTGAAAAGCTCTTTTCCTTGAAAGTTCAAGTCCATCAAATAGCAATTAATTGACAAATTTGTAACATCTGTTACGTTTACGTTACGCCTCAACGTTGCTAACTTTCGCAAGGATCCTCTAACATTTTTTATTTTTTCATTTTTTTCCTCAATTGTCTCCATCTGCTCTCGAATTTTATCGATTTTTTTTTCTTGGTTGTGTTTTGAACCGGACAAACTATAAAGTATTGGCTTTGTTAAGAAAGACGAATTAAAACGAAAATTTCTAAATATATTTGTCATTGGAGAACAAATGAATTGGTTTGAATTAATGATAGTTAAAAGTTTTCAAGATATCTTAATGGTTAATGAGTAGACTAAGTATTCTTCTCCGCATAAAAGCCAATTTGTGTAAAAGACTCGGCTTTAACTTTTTTCATTTATGTAATTCTTGTTGTATCGCTATTGTTTTTTACCCTGAGGTTTAAGCGATATACTTCACCATATATCACAGTTTCATTGAAAAATGTAACAATAGATAATATAAACCATGTTGTAAGTGATGTTAATGTGACTTCTCCGACGTTTCATTCTTTTTAAGTACTGTACCAAAACAAAAATATCAGACAGTAAGATTAACTAAATTTAATCACGAATAAAAAATAAACCATGTAAAACTATCGAAATTCGTGATGTAAATAAACATTTTCTATTATAAATTTATCGATCGAGAAATTAATTAAAGCTAGATTTTGATATTAAATTTAAAATCTTCAGTAAATTATCCTCCCAAAGTAATTCGGTTGGTTGAAAAAATTTGTATTATTAACATAAATACGATTTTTAGTTTTTAATAAAATATTAGAATTTAAAAATTTACAAAAATAAAGATTTTATTCAATTTTATATTAAGATTAAGACGAAAAAAACCTATAACTTAACTATTTGTTAATCTATATTTTTGATAGTCCTTGTTTTTTTGAAAAATGATTAAATTTTTTGAGAGTGACATTATCTGTTTTCAATTATATCTGAGTCTTTTTTTTTATTGGAATATTTTTAAATATTCGGTGTATGAAATGTGAATATTCTTAACTTTTAAAGATCAATAATTTATTTTAAAAAAATCTTCGGTCGACAATAAATTAAAGCCTGTTTTAAAGAAATCAAACAGCTTCTAAGCGACTTGTATACAAACAATTAATAGGTTAATTCCCATTAAATTCTCCATAGAGATACTTAATAACTTATATATAAACGAAACGTTGCATTTAAGTTATATAGAGCACATTTTATATTTGATAGTTGATAATTATTAATCGTTTAATACTTGATAGACGATTGAATTTAAACTATTCATACTACCAATGTATTACACTCATAATTAATCATAAAATATTTTCGCTAGATAAGATGTATTTTTTTTTAAAGGATTGTAATTAGAATATTCAGATATTTTTAACAAAGAATTCTTCACTAGTTATTTTAACAAAAGTAGTTTTTTGAAACTGGCTTACAATAATATTAGCTTTAGAAACAACCTTAGCGAGTTAATTTGTAAAATGAATTTATAGAAAAATATTAAGAATTAATTAATACGACAATTTGTTGCTAAATCGAATCTCGAAACTAGACTATCTTCAGAACAATAACTTGTTTTCTTTTTCGAGACGACCTTTGTCTTCACATGACAACACAACATTTCCTTGATATTAATTAATTAAAATTTGTTCTGGAATAAAGGAAGAAGAAGGAGAGAGAGACAGAGAGAAAAGAAAATATTATCTAGTGAAACCTGCCATCTCATAACAGGGTATTTATTAAAATAGACTCTAGCACCACCCGGGGCTTGTTCGATGTCTGAAGAAGTGAAAAAAAGTATCAAGAACTAATGTTCCTTTAATTCTCTACTCAGATTGTCTTCGCCTTAATGAGACATTTCGTTCGGTCCTGAGCCGGTTGTGGCATAATTTAACTAGGAAAGTATCGTTTTTTTATATTCTTTCTTTTAAATGCAGTATTATATTTTATGGATCAGGAAATGATTTATTAAGAAGAAGAATTTATTATTTATCGGATTAAATTAAATTACTTATAATCGTTTTTTGGTATTTATATTCGTAAGAAATATTTTAAATCATTTTTTGTTTTGCACGTAAAGGGA
>NW_019387731.1:17408-20077 GCF_000671375.1 Centruroides sculpturatus | reverse complement strand
GTATTATGTTGACAAAATTAATTGGAATTTCATAAAGTGAATAATGATAATAATATACAGTGGAACCTCGGTATACGTCTGCTTTAGAATACGTCCAATTTGGAATACGTCCTGTTTGGACGAAACAAATTTTGCTCGATATACGACTTTTGTTTGGTATACGACTTAATTATATGTGCCATCTATCAACAACTAGCACTATCGGTGTACTACACTAGACTAGACATTCGCGGTGCTATGGTTTATAACTTTGTTAAATTTCTTCTGATTTTAATTTGTAAGTAACATTTTATTATTTTTATTAATCATGAATTGCAAAAGGGCAACAGAAAAATAAAAAAATGACTAGAATCGCAATGGAACTGAAAAAAGAGATTGTTGAGAAATATGAAGGTGGTATGCGTGTTCGAGATTTAACTGTTGCATACCGTATTCCGAGAACGACGATATCGANTAACATCATTTTGAGTTTTAAAAATTGATTTTTCAAGACAAGTCAGTCTAAACATTGATAGCTCAAGTGAATGAATTCAAAAATCAGTTAACTCATGACAATATTTGTTTGGCTCATTGCATCATTTAGTATTAAATATGAAGAAGTTAAATCATTCACAATACATGATTATTGTGAAAAGTGAAAAAAGTACATCTCATTTACCTTTCCCTCCCCCAATCACCACATCAGCCAATGAAGCAGTTTCTAAAGATGTAACCCCATGTGACATGATGAGATAGTTCGTTGAGTAAAAGGGAATTAGTTGTAATTTCTTCAGAGGTAGCGTTGCAATATTAAATTTATTTGAAATAAGATTACAGATTTAGAATAAACTTTTTATCATACAGGCGTTAATTACCAATGATTGTCATCAAACCGACAAGCGCTTTCGACGCTAATTATTTTCGTCTTCTTCAGGCCGTTAAAACGGTTAAATTCCTTTTTTTGATTACAAATAACCGACCGTTCCAAACGTATTATCGTTTTGGAATGGAAGCAACAGTAGAACAAAAAATATAATTTTCAAATAAAAACACGCGCGGTTGTAATGCGCATGTGCTGTGCGCCTCCAAAATGCGGAGCTAGATATGTTGGTTTAGAGAATTATACAAACTGATCCACAAAGGGGGCAAATCTAGTGTGGGGGTGTTGCAGGGATTTAGTTTGTTGGTAAGGAGGGCCTCCCAAATATATATAATATTTCTGTTATTGCACTGTTTTATTATGGCCACTTCGTCCCACAACGGGGTATGTTGGTGTTGTAATACCATTTTAGCGAGCTCAGTTTTATTCCTGCCTTCCCTGATAGAATACTGATGTTCCGTAATACGACACGTCAACATTCTTGTTGTCGTGCCAATATAATGAGTGCGACCACCCGACATGTTTTCTAATGGGATAGAATAAATCCCCGATCTTTCTAGAATGGAAGTAGGATCTCTGTCATTGGACAGCAACCTCCTAAGATTTGGCTGTGGGGAAATTGGCAAAAATAGGGCATGTTGCCTAAAAATACGGCAAATACGTAGAGTGACATGACCACAAAATGGTATTGCGGGAAGGGCTATTGTGGATTCTTTTGGGAGATGCAGTGTAGTAGGAGGAAAAAGCGATCTTTTTACTTTGTTTAAGATGTAGATAAATTTAGCACTATTGTAGTCCGCCTCATTTACCGCACAGCGAATGTTATTAAGTTCGGTATCGATAGCAGCTTGACTTTTATCTTCCAGTCAAGCTGCTATCGATACCGAACTTAATAACATTCGCTGTGCGGTAAATGAGGCGGGCTACAATAGTGTGAGATAGCCGGGGACATAATCAGAGGTACGCCACATACGGGCACGTGATCGTGAGATCGGTTCTCTTACCTTTAATAGGAGGGCGGTTAATACGCGAATCTGATCTAGCTGCGAAGTCCAGATCTATGTCAGGTCCTGACACCAGTTTGTCAATTAAATTCCGTGGACAAACACGCGTATGAGATCTGATTCGGACTCAAATTAAGAGACATTTTAATTATAAANGCACTTATGAAGAATAAAGAAAGTATGGAATAAGGGAAAAACGTCTGGCAACACAAAATCAGAAGCGTCAAGATCTGGCAACACTGAAACAAGTTTCGAGAAGGACCATGTGTATGGACAGAAGGCAAGAAAAGAAAATTTACATACCTAAGTACTAATAGTTTACGAAAATTATTATTTTCGTGAACTATTATTACTTAAGTATGTAAAAATGTATTACATTTCATGTTGTATGAAGGTTTTACCCAATTCTTGAACTGTGTCAGAGTGAATCCGTGCTATAGAAGTGCCGTGTTATACGGGGGTTACCTGTATGATATTATTAATAGTTTATTATTAAGTGCAATAAATTGTAAAATCTAATTTTTGAAACAAGATTTAATAACTTTATACTTTCTGATTATTGTCATGCTTCTATTGTGAATAATTAGGGGAGACCAGGGCAACTTCGGCATGCAGGGCAAGTTTGTCAAGCGCTTTTTTTTAAAAACAAATTAAAAGGAGACTTTGGTTATAGGTTAGGCAGTTGAGTTTTATTGGTGGCTTGTTGAGTGTAGTGTTTTTATTGTTCTCCAACAAGCGTAGTTGAATTATCAAGCAAATTTTCATTTTCGTTCAATTCCATATAATATTTTTTTTCCATTTATATT
>NW_019387731.1:10006-11938 GCF_000671375.1 Centruroides sculpturatus | reverse complement strand
TCATTTGATATTTTGTATTACTTTATATTTTCTTATGATTTATTAAATTTATTGTTATTTAATTTATAATTAAAATGTCTCTTAATTTGAGTCCGAATCAGATCTCATACGCGTGTTTGTCCACGGAATTTAATTGACAAACTGGTGTCAGGACCTGACATAGATCTGGACTTCGCAGCTAGATCAGATTCGCGTATTAACCGCCCTCCTATTAAAGGTAAGAGAACCGATCTCACGATCGCGTGCTTGTAAGTGGCGTAACTCTGATTATGTCCCCGGCTATCTCACACTATTGTAGCCCGCCTCATTTACCGCACAGCGAATGTTATTAAGTTCGGTATCGATAGCAGCTTGACTTTTATCTTCCAGTCAAGCTGCTATCGATACCGAACTTAATAACATTCGCTGTGCGGTAAATGAGGCGGGCTACAATAGTGTGAGATAGCCGGGGACATAATCAGAGTTACGCCACTTACAAGCACGCGATCGTGAGATCGGTTCTCTTACCTTTAATAGGAGGGCGGTTAATACGCGAATCTGATCTAGCTGCGAAGTCCAGATCTATGTCAGGTCCTGACACCAGTTTGTCAATTAAATTCCGTGGACAAACACGCGTATGAGATCTGATTCGGACTCAAATTAAGAGACATTTTAATTATAAATTAAATAACAATAAATTTAATAAATCATAAGAAAATATAAAGTAATACAAAATATCAAATGAGAGAATGATATAAATTGAGAGATATATGGACTTATACTGTACCCGATGCGCGATAGAGAGAGAGAGCTCACAAAATCATTATAAAACATACAACCTGGTGTAGTTGTCGTTCGTCTTCTTCTCTGTAGGCAAGGGACACTTTGGAGATAAAGTTCCTTTACTTCTTTCCATGGGAGTTCGATTTGTGCACAGAATCAAAGTATAACTTCTAAGTGCTAACTTTGGAATTATTCTATGTGACTCGTCTAAGGGCGTTGGTCATCAGGAGGAAAATGTGTGGAGTCCGGACACTTCCAGATTTGTCGATGAACTCCCTGAATTCTGACAAATTTCCTCTATATGTCATGATCAGCGACCAATCATCGTGCAAAGATTCCTCCGTGAGAAGGGATGGAAAGGGGGATATGTGAGGGGTAAACATTTCCCATCAAAGCGAGAGTTTTCGCAGATAAGGGAAAAACAGAGGATGTTCTAACTTCTGTGAAAGGAAGTAACATCTGTTATCTATTTTTCCCACTCTAAAACGTCATTTTTCTCACAAACCGAAAGAATATTTTATAACAAAATATTAACCTTATCAATAAAATTACTGATTTAGACCCAGGGGCCTTTCAGGTCTCACATTAGTGCTAAATTTATCTACATCTTAAACAAAGTAAAAAGATCGCTTTTTCCTCCTACTACACTGCATCTCCCAAAAGAATCCACAATAGCCCTTCCCGCAATACCATTTTGTGGTCATGTCACTCTACGTATTTGCCGTATTTTTAGGCAACATGCCCTATTTTTGCCAATTTCCCCACAGCCAAATCTTAGGAGGTCTGTCCAATGACAGAGATCCTACTTCCATTCTAGAAATACCGGGGATTTATTCTATTCCATTAGAAAACATGTCGGGTGGTCGCACTCATTATATTGGCGCGACAACAAGAATGTTGTCGTGTCGTATTACGGAACATCAGTATTCTATCAGGGAAGGCAAGAATGAAACTGAGCTCGCTAAAATGGTATTACAACACCAACATACCCCGTTGTGGGACGAGGTGGCCATAATAAGACAGTGCAATAACAGAAATATAGTATATGTTTGGGAGGCCCTCCTTACCAACATATTAAATCCCTGCAACACCCCCACACTTGATTTGCCCCCTTTGTGGATCAATTTGTATAACTATCTAAAACAACGTATCTAGCTCCACAATTTGGAG
>NW_019387731.1:0-6386 GCF_000671375.1 Centruroides sculpturatus | reverse complement strand
ATAAATATCGTAAATAACAGTTTACAAATGCATATATACAGATATTTTTTGAAGGGGGACAATGGTCTTTACAATTTGAAATCGATCGAACACACTGTGCGCGAATGCTCGTGTAAACGCGCGCCATCTATCGTAGGATAAATGTACTTCGTGGGAGTGTATTAAAAAATTAAAAAACTTTCCAAACCTTCATGGCAATTGTACTATGCCACAAACCTTCGCTGGAGTATATTAAACAACTTTCCAAAGTTTCGTGGCAATTGGATAAACGGTGTGGTAATGCATAAAGGACACACAGACATACATTCATTTTTATTTAAAATTTAATTGAATTAACGGTACAGAAATTCAAATATTTTGTTTTCTATGAATGATTTTGCCTGAAGAGGAGACTTATATATTGATGAAAGTATTTGTAAAATAAATCTTTTTCCATAATGCCAATAGACACTTGTGTTGCTTACCTTGTTTTTATTCTGGTACTTATAAGTAATAGCTTATTTTTTTAATTTTCTCTTTTATTCTGAGTGTTGTAATGTATTATCTTTTTGAAAATCACAAAATTGATAGCTTATTACTATAAATTTTTAAAAAGGTTGTGGTGGAACTATTACAAGTCCTAGAGGAACTCTTGCATCACCTAATTATCCTCAACCTTATGGACGTGAGGCTGATTGTAAATGGATAATTAAAGTTGCTGAAGCATCAAAAATAGAAATAAGAATTATAGATCTGGATATTGAAGAACATCATCAATGTACAAATGATTTTCTGCAGGTAAAATAGATTTGATATTAGATTTTTATTGCTAGATGTGTGATATATGTTTTGTGTGTTTAAAGAAATTTTAATCATGCATTTATAATAAATTATGAACTTTGACTGCTTTGTTGGAGATTACAATTACATACACAATATCAACTAGCTATCATCATAGATCACACTTCCTAGTACTTTTAGATTACTGTATAATACTCATCAGAGGACTCATTAAGTTCTAAGAACAAAAATTTTTTAGGGCTTTGTGTTATCTGTTTTGAATGGCACTGTATATTCTAAAAACAGATGATTTGGTCCTACGGTTGATATTTACACTTTCTCCTGGAAAATGTCAGTCATCAAAATTTACTTTTTGCTACTCTCTCTCTCCAATATCTACCTTCATGCAGCCAATAACAAGTCAGCATCTCTGCTATTGATTACTTTTCTCTCCTGAAACTCTCTTCGTTGATCCATAAATTTTCTGCATAATTCTGTATAACTAAAATGAAAATTTTAGTTATACAAAGAATTCTATTGCTATTGTAATTCATAATTCACTGTAGCATTTTCTGGATATGCTTATTGGCTCAAAGTTGTTGTACCCTTCCTATCTTAATATCTTTCTTAGGTTCTTATAACTTGGTTCTTACTGACCAGTGGCATTTTCATATACTTTCTTTCTGTTAGGGAAATCATATTAAATTCTGATTTTATTGCAACCCTCTCTTTTTATTTTATATTTTGTTATTTCTCAAAAGATTGATCATTCAGAATTCCTCTTAATTTTCTTTTCTCCAATCACTCTATCTAGCTTACAATAAAGGTTTCTATCCAAATTATCTATGTAATGTATAGCTATTATCCTACCATTTTCTCCTTTAGGAAGCTCTTTATGTTATCTTCCTTGTTCTTTCAGCATTCATATAATTAGTAATTTAGTCTTCATTATACTTTGACTGATGACAGTTGATTGATATTATGTATTTAATCTTTAATAAAGCAGTTTGACTTTCATAATTTGAACAAATTGGAATTTGGTCATGTAAGTGTTATTCAGAATAAATTAATAATTATTTTACATTTTGTTATTTTTACATTAGTTGGCTAGTAAATAATGATTTAATGATATTTTTAAAAATCTGTACTAAGAGATTTTTTTTCAAAATTATTGTATGACATTATTTTGTTAAAGAAGTATTGTTACTCAATGTATTATTTTAAGTTAATTTTTTTATTTTTATGAATAAGTTATGTTATATATTTATATGTTGTCTCTAGATTTACAATAATGAAAAAATTAATTTTATCTGTGTAACTTTACTGATTTTCAGTGTTGTTGATTTACAGTAGTCTTATGTGTATATGTTCTTTTTTATAATTTGTAGTCTTATTAAATGTACTTAATAAGACTAAGTACATTTTCATGCTTAAAGATTTTGTATAATTATTATTTTTTCCCATGGAATTATTTTACTATATAAAATGAAGTTTTTCACATAAACATAAGATGTAAAATTTACATATTTTCATTTTTACATTACATTTCTTCTATATCAAAAGTTTCTTATTTACATTTATTGAGGCAGAGTGTTAGCAAAGCTTCTTCTATGCTTGTGGCTTACAGAATTGTGTTTGTTCTCAAAATTCGATTAATAGATTTTGACTAAACTTTGCCATTTTCTATTAATTGCAATGAAGAATTCAAAAATGTAATAAAAAATGAGAGAACATCATTTCATTTTTAAGATGCAAGATCATTGCACAAGTGCATGCATAAAAAGCAACATTGTGCAGATTGCATGATATCCCTAGATCTCTAGTACATCTTCTACATAGCTTATGGAAGTGAGTTTATTCTCAAAATTTGATGACCAGTTTTGATAAAACATTGCCATTTTCCATTAATTGCAACAATAAATCCAAAAATGTAATAAAAAATGGAGGTTCATGATTTACTTTTGAGATAAAGTGGGATCAAAGTGATAATGTCTCTTCTTCCTGACATGATTAAGTGTGCCTTATGGAATTTAGGGGCAAAAATAAAAAAACTACTGCATTGCTTGCACCTAATGGAAAATGGGGACGAAAAATGAACAAAACAAAAGAACAAAGTAATTCATGCCAATTTCTTTGTTCTTGGATTGGCTCTCTCTATTGGCAAGTGCAAAGATATTCTCTTCTGTGTCCAGCAAGTTTAAGAGCATCTCTTTCTTTTTAGCTCAGCCTCAATTCTATCAAAATGCGACAGTCATACAATATCCTAGTTATAATCTGTAACATCATATGAACTAATTTATGCTTACCATTACAAATGTCTTCAGTTTTGTTCACAGACATTCTTCAGGTGAAAGAAGAAGAAAGAATTATAATTCTATTGAGATTCCATATATTCTAAGTAATTTGAATATCCTGTTCTCTATATATTCAAATATCTTGTTCTATAGTATATAAAGTTTTAGCTTCTGTGATGCTTCTGTAATATTATATCTACACACAGACATACATTCATTTTTATTTAAAATTTAATTGAATTAACGGTACAGAAATTCAAATATTTTGTTTTCTATGAGTGATTTTGCCTGAAGAGGAGACTTATATATTGATGAAAGTATTTGTAAAATAAATCTTTTTCCATAATGCCAATAGACACTTGTGTTGCTTACCTTGTTTTTATTCTGGTACTTATAAGTAATAGCTTATTTTTTTAATTTTCTCTTTTATTCTGAGTGTTGTAATGTATTATCTTTTTGAAAATCACAAAATTGATAGCTTATTACTATAAATTTTTAAAAAGGTTGTGGTGGAACTATTACAAGTCCTAGAGGAACTCTTGCATCACCTAATTATCCTCAACCTTATGGACGTGAGGCTGATTGTAAATGGATAATTAAAGTTGCTGAAGCATCAAAAATAGAAATAAGAATTATAGATCTGGATATTGAAGAACATCATCAATGTACANTTACATAGTATTTTTATTTTAACCTTATTTAATCTTAAAATCTGTATGACAGTAAATCTATTTCAATATGTCCTTTATGATAGGTTACAGGAATTGAAAAAGTGCTAGGAAGAGTGAAAATATAAACTCTGAAAAAGCAATTTGAGAAAAAATTGATACTGGATTCAGGTTTTTTTTAACTTTTTCTGTCCTGTGGGCACTAAGAGGCCTCTTTTAGCAGGCCTACAATGGAATGTCTGGGTGGTGAGGGATAGGTAATAAATTATGAACTTTGACTGCTTTGTTGGCGATTACAATTACATACACAATATCAACTAGCTATCATCATAGATCACACTTCCTAGTACTTTTAGATTACTGTATAATACTCATCAGAGGACTCATTAAGTTCTAAGAACAAAAATTNGGGCACTAAGAGGCCTCTTTTAGCAGGCCTACAATGGAATGTCTGGGTGGTGAGGGATAGGGCACGATGTATATGAATAGACCACTACCTAAAAAATTCCTGGGGATTTTTTGACCTGTCTGGATTAAATTCTGGCTTATAGACAGTACTTACTATTAGCGAGCGACTATTATTTCTATTCTTTGGGAATTTGGTGCAATTATTATTTGAGTGACTGTTAATGGAATAAATTCAGTAACTTTTTCACCTTATTATAATTTAATTAAGCAACAATGTAACATTCAACACACACTTTATTTCAACATGTGATATGAGTACCAATGCTGACTAAACTATATACTTACTATTAGATGGTGCTGTCTATAACTATTTCATTTTTTCAGCTGCATAGGTTATTAGAGGGCACTCTTTATTAAAATAAATATAGTATTTTAATTTTAATTTTCATTCTTGGAATTTTTCTAATATTTTTAATTTCTCTAATTGTGTTTTATCTAATACTTTATTATTTTTATTGAATTTATAATATGTTCCTTTTTGTTTTTGTTGTTTTTTTATGATTAAATTATATTCTTTTTTAAATTTATTTGCTTCTTGACACTAAATTATATTTTGTATGATATTATATTAATTAATTATATTTTTCCAGTCTTTCAAATATTTAGAGTACTGTATATCTTATTTAGGATATCATATCATAGGAATGTTATATATAGTTAAGTTGAAGCTTTTGAAAGATTTCATAAATTTTAGAAAAAATATATTTAAAAATTGAACAAACAATATTTTTGTTTTGTATTGTATAAAAAACTACAATACATACAGCTTACTAATAACAATAAAAATAATAGTTTTTTTAGTAATTTTGGTCTACTTATAGATATTTGATGGAGATTCAGAAGGAGCAACTTCTTTGTATAAGATTTGCAATGGAGTTGATTATCCTCATATAATTCTTTCTTCAAAAAATAAATTATATATAAAATTTCGTACAGATGTATCAGAAAGTGGACGTGGTTTTAAGTTTGATTATAAAACAAGTAAGAAAAATTTTTAGCATTTATATTTAATCTTATATTTAATATAATAATGGTAACTGATTTTATTTAAATTTTTTAAAAATGATAAAAATAAAATCATATAAATTTTTTGGGCATCAGAAAATAGACTTATATATAGAAAATAGTATCTGTCATAATTAAAATAAAGATATGACAGTAAAATTGTTGGAAAATAATTTAAAAGAATTACTAACTTTATATATATACACTATATATACACAAAAAGATTTAAAATTTGAATAATAAAATAATATAAAATAAAATCAAATGTAATACTTTTTTAAAATGTACGTATTTTACTAATAGCAATGGAAATAATATNGATAAATTTAGCACTATTGTAGCCCGCCTCATTTACCACACAGCGAATGTTATTAAGTTCGGTATCGATAGCAGCTTGACTGGAAGATAAAAGTCAAGCTGCTATCGATACCGAGTGCTGTCTTTGAAGGATACTTACAATTACATATCATGACTGTATCACAAATGAGGAAGTCCTTAGAAGTAGCCTACATGAACTACAGGACATTGTTACATAGTATAGAATGCATTTTGCAGGGCATGTATTTCATCTGCCAGAGTAACACTTACCAAAAGTAGCCTTGAAATGGAAACCGCAGGATGGAAAAAGGAAACAAGATAAACCATGAACAACCTGGCTCTCTACATATAAAGTAGATATAAAAAAGATTAGCATTCCTTGGAATGATGCTAAAACCATTTCAGCTGATCATATTTGCTAGAGACAGCTGGTTGCTCAGTCTGCCACTTGGCACAGGAAGACCTAATAAACATATTCTTTTTTTCTTCAAATTAAATAATTTCTGTTATATAGTTTTACTTTATATATAACTGTTTTATTATTTTGATAATATTATGGTATAAATGAAAATATTATTTCATCTATACCATGATTTTTCAATTCAAAACTTACAAAAACAATCTCAACTTGAAACATTCACTATGTCTACAGTTTTCGTAATTGTAACGTAGCATCGAATCTAATGAGCATCTGATTTTTGAGATGTCAAAACCTGAAAAAAGTTAGCTTGTAAATGTAAAGCTATCTATATCACAAAACAAAGATGCAAAAAGCATTAATGTATTTAAACAGTAATAAATGTATTTTTGAAAGGTTTTTTTCATGTAAATAAGAAATTACACCTCAATGCAAAATTTCCAGCAAAGAAATTCA
>NW_019387730.1:0-9344 GCF_000671375.1 Centruroides sculpturatus | reverse complement strand
GCTTAACATGCCGATCTTGCCCCGGTCTCCCCTACAATTCTAATTCCCTGTAACCTTACTTCAGTCTGTCTATATGTAAAATCTCAATGTTATGAAGAACATGATGTATCTCCACGTTAATACATGTATTCTGTTCTTATATTACTATGGCCAAAACACCATTTCTATCGGTGATAAAAGTGATGTTTAATTTATAAATTGAGGGTAGAAAATCATCTAAGTGTTAAGTGTAAAATACAAAAATATTCTGATTAAACTCTTACCCGAGACAAACTCGGACCAAATCAAGCAGATGGATACTTGACTCAAATGATGGAGACAAAGAGAGCATTAATCAAACTGAATGTATTCAGTTTCTCCATTTTTCATTCCTCTCCATAACTTCTTTGCTGATCTGAATGTGACAAAACAAATATAATTATTTAACTAAAACATATCTAAATTTGAAATTTATCAATACATATTGAGAGGGCAATATCGGCTGTGGTTATATTGATTAATGCAAATATTACATTAGTTGTAAAATGTTATATTCATAAATAATTGTTCGTTAGTATTATTTTCATTTGTAGCTTATTTTTTCATTAAATTATAAATAAAACTAGTTTGTTAAATACCGATATGGCACCAAAAATGTAAGGAAGTTATGCCATTCTCATAATAGTTACGAAGTTTTTAAGCTCAAATCTCTGCGTAAATTTTAATATTGTGTATAATTGTTGCTGTTTGAGGTACTATGGTTTAGTATCAAACTGTATTTAGTGAGAAATGTAAAGGCAAACGAATGACCGAGCTAAATCGGACTTTGTTTTTACTGACATATACAGAAACTCACCTCTTTACTGGCTTCCATACGGCCTTAAAGAACGATCCGGCTTTTTTTAATTTCTTTGTATCTTTAATGGCACAACCGATGGTATATCCAATGGTGTGTCCAATATTATATGCAATGGTGTTATCATTTTCCATGCAATTTTCGTTTTTTCTGAAATTTTCAATCATTTTTACTTTGGTTGGACGACCCATAATGTCAGGATTTAATTCATTGTCGTCCTCTTCTTCAACCAATCTCTGACTATAAGTAGAAAAAAAAAATTACAATGCAGTAAATATTTATAAAACTTATAGAGAAATTATAATGTATTACTTGGAAAATATTTAATTATATATTGTCTAAAGTATTTCATGAAATAAACAAAATATCGCTTAGATGTCTGTTAAGTTATGGCAACACAACTCTTAGTCCATTTACATAGTGGAAAATGCATTCTAATTCACGTTTAAAGTTTTGATGCCTTTCCGACGTTATTAAAGTTATTACTATTTTGTGAACTTGTAGGGCCTCCTCTAATTAAATTTAAAGTTATGTGCAGAACTCGTTAATGTATGTAATTCTTGTCTTTGAGATTTGTCTGTTTAAATTTGGTTTCAGAGGTGAATAGTGGCGCACTATCGAACTTTGAATATATATAGAGGATGCATATGTCGCTTAACGACGTACTCAATAACATCCCGACAGAGCTCCATAGTTATTAATGAAGCCGAAGAATACGTAACTGCTTGTTTTTTTATGTGTAGATAAATATAGACATATAAATAATTATCTTCATTGTGTTAAATATATAGAGTGACCATATATTTGTTACCTAAACAAGGCGAGTTCTGAAGAATAAAAGAAAAATTTGTCTAATAATAACTAAACTCAATTTTAAAAATTTTAGATTTTCTTTGAGTTTGTTATAATGATTTGAGAACGTCTAAAGTGGATAACAGTATAATATAAGTAATTAAGGACAAAAAGCTCGTATCAACTTGATATAAATGTATTACGTATAAGCAGTAATATCACTTACCTGTTAAAGCGATCGCACGAAATTTTGTAAAATGGCCGGATCTTATCCATTGTTTGTTTATATGCAGGACTGATGTGATTTTCTAAAATGGACGTTCCAAAATTAATTTCTGCGGGTTGGTCCTGCTCCAATAGGCCTTTATTGTTGCCCCGATGTTTAACATGATCCAAATTCTTTAGATTCACGAATCCCGCACGTCCATCTGATCTTGCCCTGAAAATGGAAAGAGAAAATTCATATAACACAATAAATGTTAAATACCGAAACCTTTATTTTAATTTTAAAATCGAATATACAAATATTTGCCAATGAGTACTTATGTAAACTTTTAGAAAAATTATTACACTNATCCCGCACGTCCATCTGATCTTGCCCTGAAAATGGAAAGAGAAAATTCATATAACACAATAAATGTTAAATACCGAAACCTTTATTTTAATTTTAAAATCGAATATACAAATATTTGCCAATGAGTACTTATGTAAACTTTTAGAAAAATTATTACACTCTGAAAAACTTTAATGTCTAACAAAATTTCTTATCAAACTGTAGGCTAAACAAAGCTAAGGGACTCGTGGAATTTCATTAAATTGAGTGAGGAAAAGACGTTTTTACAAATTAAGCTTAAATCTTCAATAAGAACTTTATTACAATACAAAATGTAATAAAATTTAACAACTTACAAATTATATCTGGTAACTACTAATTTAATAATTTATGACAGTAGATCAATAAATTCATCTATTATGTGTAGTGAATCGAAAAGTCTACGGATGACAAATAAGTCTATTNATCCCGCACGTCCATCTGATCTTGCCCTGAAAATGGAAAGAGAAAATTCATATAACACAATAAATGTTAAATACCGAAACCTTTATTTTAATTTTAAAATCGAATATACAAATATTTGCCAATGAGTACTTATGTAAACTTTTAGAAAAATTATTACACTTTGAAAAACTTTAATGTCTAACAAAATTTCTTATTAAACTGTAGGCTAAACAAAGCTAAGGGACTCGTGGAATTTCATTAAATTGAGTGAGGGGAAGACGTTTTTACAAATTAAGCTTTAATCTTTAATAAGCACTTTATTACAATACAAAATATAATAAAATTTAACAACTTACAAATTATATCTGTTAACTACTAATTTAATAATTTATGACAGTAGATCAATAAATTCATCTATTATGTGTAGTGAATCGAAAAGTCTACGGATGACAAATAAGTCTATTAATTAATTAAATTAGGTTCATAGAGTTAAAAACGTATTATGTTTACTTTTCTAAGTAACAGTAAATGTAAAAAGCCCTAAGATGTATTCACTTAGCACAAGACTTTAATCTCTAAGCTGTTGAACTCACATGCAAATCTAACATTATCATTTCAACACCAAAATAATTATAGAATACAGAAAAACACAAAAATATTTGCTTAAAAACTAAATTCAGAAATATCGAAGAGTCGAAATCTTTAAATCAATTTAAATCAGTTATCATTTGCATGGAACAATTTCATTTTAAAGCCATTAATTTTTCGAATGAATTTCTTATTTGCATAAATAACAATAATACGTGAAAAATCTCTTACTCTAAAGTTTCCGGCAAGGGTTGATAACCGTAAGAATCAAAAAACATTTTTTAGTCAATTGAAAAGCGCCTCTTCGCAATAATAGAACCAGACAATGAAAGATCAATTGTTGAGTTTCTTTGTTACGCGTAAATTGAATTAGAAAGAAATTTGAATGATTAATTTATGGTTTTATTTTTTATTTTTAATTCTTGATTTAGTCCCTGTGTAATAATGAATAAAGAGTGATGCTCATGACAGTAAAGGTCTTGGCCCATCTCTTTGGATGAGTTGGCATGGAATCTGGGCGAGAAACTCTTCAAGAATTTTTCATAAAAGATCTTTCTTAGATACGTTGAGCCCAGTCCATCACCATTGTAGGTTACAACATATCTACCATTATGTGCGTGGTCTAACCCACAATAAACAGGATTGATAGTTTTTTAGAGTTGTTTACCTGTGTCTGAGTGGAAAAACCACTGAACATTTGTAGTTTCTCGTCAGTTTGTACCTGGTTGACAGGCTGACCAACATAGAATTATTCCAGTTTTCTTCACGTGTGTAACACATCTAAATAGGGGTCAGTTTCCCATTGAAACTTCTCTCGAAAGGCACTCTTCTTCACGTGTCGTATTGCCATATACAAATAATGTAATACCTTTTAATATTGACATGACAAAAAAGTAATATTATTAATGGCAATAACTACAGTGGTGCATCGTATAACGTACTTAATCCGTTCCAGGTGCACGTCCGTTAAGTGAATCGTTTGTTATACGAAACGCATTTTCCCATAGAAATACATGTTAAAACACATAATTCGTTCCGCAGCATAAAATAACCGCGCTGTATCATAAAAAAATGAAAATGGAGCAGTCACCAATTATGCCGGGTTGTCAGATGCTGTGAGGAGGAGGTGGAGGAACACTTTCTTCACACATTCATAGAGATACAGACTTTTTACACATTGCAGCGTGTCTTTTTTATTGTTTTTTAATTGAATTCAGATTCAGGAGAGGCTACCGGAGCTTGCAGGCCTCAACTTCTTTTGTTCCATCCTTTGTTTTTTTCCTGTTGACTTTTTGAAAAACATGTCCAAGATGGTCTGTTTCTCGCTCTTGTTCAACACCTGTCGGAAATAACGGGCAAGGGTGTCATTGTAGAGATCATTGATACTGTTAGCCTCAGCTCTGTTTGAATAATGAGTGTTGGTAAACTCCTGAATCTCTCCCCATTCGACAAAGAAGTTTTTGTCAACTTTCACTTTTTCTGATGATTTCTTGCATTGTTTCAATTGAAATCACTTTTTTGTTTTTTTAGAAGCCATGATTTGCACAACACTTGAATAAATGTAAATATTCTGCGCTGAGGTATGTACGTAATAAACAAGGGAGCAAGCCAAATCCCAACGGGAGCTCTGTACTACAGATATACTGATAATATATTCTAATAATACTAATATATTATAAAAATAGCAGATTGCCATTGGCAACGGCGAAAAGAGTGGAAACATCATTCGCACTTGTTCGTAGAAAGTCCATTGGTCATCTCACGTAACGGCCAAACAGAAAATTCGTTATTCGCAGCGTCCGTGATTCGAGGCGTACGTTATACGAGGCACCACTGTATATCTGAATCGTCATCTGTGCAATAGAATTACTGTATGCAGGGTTGCTGTTGATGGCAGTTTATTAATGCTCTGAAAATCAGGACATTAATTGAAGTGCAATATGTAGCATATAGCTTTATGTGAAATCTCAAACTATTATTTTTAAAATTTAATTATTGATTTAAATTACGAGCTTTACCTTATAAAATGTTTTGAGTATGGACAGGAAAGTTCATAATATTTCATCTTTGATAATGCTTCCTTTTCGATTGACGCACGTTTCTGGGCCTGCTACTCACTGAAGGGAGTTTTAAAAACATTGAGAGTTTAGGAAGTAATTATACGTGTCATTTCATTTTACCAAATATGGATATCCGAAATCGTTACACGAAAGAGGTACATAAAAAAATGTTGAAAAAATGTGCTGCTTTTCTTTGAATTCCTACAGAACTTGTTCGGAAAAAAGTGTTGTCTGTTCGTCTATCAGTCAAATACCAAGTCTTATTTTATTCCTACACGCTCTTATTAATTTCGATACAAGCTTCAGCAAAGAAATTGACAATTTAAGCACAGACAATTATTTAAGTACACTTCAAGACACAGTACGTGATTCCACTTTCCACATTTCTACGTCTTTCTTTTTGTGTTAATTAAAACCATGACGTAAGGTTGCAGTTTTAATTTTATTTATAATTTAGGATATCCTAAATTTCGATTATCGATATCCTAATTATGATGTCGATTATCAAATAATGAGTATTATAAATAATGGCATTGAGGAAAAACCTTGATAGCGAAATATTAAAATTTTATAATATATCGGTGGAAACATGTTCTTGTTTATTTTGGATTTTTTTTGTGCACCGTGTAGTCATATTCTTATGATAAGAAAATATAATAATTTGGACAAATTTTCAAAAATTTCTTTCATGCAAGATATATTACAGTAGAGCATCGATTATCCGACTCAATTAGAGACTCGGGTTGGTCGGATAACTATAAAAATTGGATAACCGAAAATATTGAAAAAAATACACTCACTGCCAAAAGTTAAGCACAGAAAAGAAAATGTTCATGTCTGGAAAGCAATCTGCATTTGAGAGGCTGCAATTCACTGCTGAGGTAGGTGGAAGTATGCAAATATGTTACGTTACTATCAATCATGGTTATGTGTCGCGAAATATGAAGAACAGGCAGTCATATAAGAAGCCAGCCTTCTGAAGTATGAGAGGAGTTGCATATAAGTGCCTAGAAAAAGTGTGGAGAACTGTCATAGAATTAGTGTGCATGACTGACGTGTTTGTATGACTTCCAGAAGACGAATAATAGACAGTAAGCGCTGGCGGTGTGTGGGACGCCTTGAAGCAGGACAATCAATCACAGATGTTGCTCTTTTCTTCGGCGTTCATCATTCCATCATTTCAAGGTTATGGAAACAATTCCAAACAAGCCAAACAGTTGTCCGAAGACCTGTGGCCGATCGCCCAAGACTTACGACCCCCCCTGCAGAAGATCGCTATATTGCTCTTGTAGCCAAGTGGAATCAAAGATCAATCTCTACAAGTGTGACATCGATGGTTGCAGCAGCCATTGGTAAAACAATATCTGCTACAACTGTGCGCCGAAGGCTAAACATGAATGGACTGTACGCCCGAATACTATGAGTTTGTGTTCCACTATCCGTCCAATCCAGAGGCACACGATTAAAGTGGTGTCAGCAACATGTGAATTGGACTGTGTCTGATTGGGGCAATGTCATGTTCACGGATGAGTCGCGATGTTCCCTGGAGCCAGATGACAAACGTGTAAGAGTATAAAGAGAAAAGGGCACACGCAATCGACCCCAGAACATCATCGAGCATCACGCATTCCAAAGTGGAAGCATTATGATATGGGCATGCATTTCGTTGGGATATCGCACCGACCTGCACATCTATCGAGGAAGTTCTGTGACAGCTGTCAGGTATCAGGATGAAGTCCTCGAACCCATTGTGAAATTGTATGCTGCAGCAGTTGGTCCTGCTTTTGTTTTAATAGATGATAACGCACGACCCCATAGAGCTGCCATCGTCGATGACTACCTCAAGAATGAAGGAATCATGCATATGGATTGGCCGGCGTATTCAATCCCATTGAGAATCTTTGGGATGCCCTCGGCTGTGCTCTGTGTGCACGTTTCCCATTCCCTGCCACTTTCACAGAGTTGCAAACTGCTTTACAGGAGGAATGGCACTTATTTGACCCTGGAGTGGTTGATCACCTCATAGAAAGCATGGTTACACGCTGTAAACTTTGTGTAAGGATAAGGGTTGACCATTTACCCTATTAATGTTGGTTTTGTTTGTTTGTTTCGGATTTAAACATCGTTTTGTTAATGATTCCAATATGATTTCATCTTATACTTTATGAAAATTCAATATTGTTTTCATTTTTTTATGTAATTCTTTGTGTTGTTTCATGCATAAACATATTTGCTACTGTCCTGCCACATTTTGTGTCAATCACAGCTATATTTGTCCATTTTTTGCAGTTTATCACTCCGTGCTTAACTTTTGGCAGTGAGTGTACATTATTTGTAAAGTATATTAGTATATCCCATGTATTTAGTATATTAGTATATCACTAAAACTTATAACATTTAATGGTATGTCTTAAATGTTATATGTTTTAGTTTTGTTATACAGTTTATTTTACAAAATGCAATAATCTATTCTATATGTTTCTTCTAATCAGTTGACAGATGAGGGGCTATACGCCCGAAACTTGTAAAAGTACCCGTATCAACTGAATAAAGTGGATAAACGCCAAGTGTTTAAATAATAACACAGTCTTGTGTTCAACAGTAAATAAATATGAAAACACGGTTTCAAAAAACGAATTGTGTAGTTATTATCAAAATATTAATTGTAGTAATAGCGCATACAGTGAGTATTCGGCCGAAATATATACTAACATAGAATCAATATGTATAAATAACCAATTGAGTATACATACTGTATGTATAAATAGCCACGTCCAATATATATTGTTCCAGTATCGTAGCATTGAATCTGTTGGCAGCAGCAGCACCTGTATTTCTATCGACTTTGGTCATATGTACAGTGCCGCCATGTTTTTTCTAAACCGTTTATTAAGTTTCAGCCACATTCTATACTTAGTTGGCGAAACGGAAATAATCTAGCACATATTTAAATAAAAATTCGGGGCGAAAAAAATTAATGTCATTTTAAGTATTTAGAATTAATTTTTATTACTGTCATTTGCTTGTGTAAAAATCGTACACACCAAATGAAAATAGAAGTTAAATAAAACAAGTTTCGTTAAAAGCGCATAACAAATTACTGAGTTATAGCCTTATTTTCTGTCTTCTGTTTTCTGTCTTATAAAGAGTTCGCCATGTTATTACTCCGAAATAGCGACGCCACTCTTTAAAACACTGCTGTCATTTTTGTTCTCCATTTTATCTGTGCATATGTATATAGAGTTGGCTTATTGATTAATCATGTCATTCATCGAATTTATTGTAAATTGTTGACTTTGCGATTTATATCAAAATAGTTATTTACAATGATAATTCATCTTATCTTTTGATTTGACTGAATTCTTAAGTCAAATATTTATTCGATTTGATATTTTTATTCTAAATTTATTTACAAACGAAATTAGTTATTATAAAATGGATTTATAACCTTGTTATTTAAAAGATGTGATAATTTACTTAATTTTAAATTTATCTTTCATTTTTCATTCCTAAGTGTTGTTTTCTTCTTATTTTATTTCTTTATATAAAAATATCGGAGTTGAAAGATACTACATGAATAATGAGTCAAGTTCAACAAGAAAAATGACTTATGTAATTGATAACGTTAAATGAAACTCAAAATAAATAGTATTCGTTAAAATATTAAAAGAGGCGATGATAATATAAAATTATAGTTAAACACTTTAAATAAATTTTAAATAGATATAATTTAATGTCGAATAAATTTTATTTGTATAAATCCATTTTAATTAATTTTAAGTTATAATACTTTATAAACACAAATAATAAGTGGGAACTACTTTTTTCTGTTCAATTTTCTATAGTTTCTGATTACATAATGTTGTGATTTTATGAAAATCATCAAATAAGTCTAAAATGTTTTAATGTGTTGTTACAAATCATATTTAAGTTTTAATGTAAACTACAAATTTACATTGATTTATTTTTTTTAAAAATTTGTTTTTCTATAGTACTTGATTTATTATTCTATTTATTAGAATAATGACTCAAATACAGCAGATATTCTTAACATTAAACCAACACAAATAAA
>NW_019387729.1:0-9329 GCF_000671375.1 Centruroides sculpturatus | reverse complement strand
GTAATTTCAATATTTTTATTAAAAATTTAATGTAGTTTCATAAAACTAATGAAATGAAAGCAATTTCGACATCTTAATTAACTAAAATCTTTATTCTTGTGAGTCCACCAAGCGTGAAGATTTCAATTATTACATTATCAAACCATCACTCAATAAATTGATCTGCACTGATGCTTAGAAATCAGATTTTCTTGTAGTATATTCTTATACAGGATTAGATAATAATTACACTTTTATCTAAACTGAAATAGTTTACGCATCGACAAGGTTTCCATACAAAAATAATTCTAAAAATTGTATTGGAAAGTACTGTACGTGAATGCGCTGGTTTTTCTTTGTAGAAATTTCTGACTTTTGGCACTGTAAAGAGGTGTAAGAGGGGGATATGACAATTAGAATGAAATCTGAGATTTTACCCTTGAAAATTCCTTATTAAAGGTCAATTTGTACGTCTTAAATTGAGTATTTCTTCTAATTATCATTCAGAATTTTCTTCTTCCCGAAAATTTTTTCGAATTTAAGATTCATTCCACTTCAAAAGTGCTTGTCGGTCTATATCTTTATTAAGAAATTAAAATCGAACCTCCGATAAGACCACCTTTAGACGTCGATCATTTTCGGGAATATCTCTTTTTTGAAATGTATAGAAAAGTTTGACTGTAAATTCATAAAAATTATATAATGTATGCTATTATTTTGCATTTAAGACGTAGTTTCTGCACGTTTTCCAAGAATGTATCTTAAATTCAGGATATGCCTTGTCACTCTTATAATGAAAATTTTTAGTTTTTCTGCTTGTTTTGTATTTGCTGTCAATTATATCATGCTTTAAATACATTAAATTAATATATTAAACGTTTTTTAACGTTTAATAAATTAATTTAAACGTTAAAATTAAATAAATTAAATTAAATAGAGAAAAACATTAATAAAATATATTTATTTTTAATTACCATCCGAACGTCTTCCTGAAAATCGCTTCTTGAAAGTGGGGCATGCGTTAAATTCGGAGTTGTAAATATGTTAATATAGAATATAGGCTATCAAAAACGCTGGAAACGTGCTGGAAGGGAGTGGGGCCATAGCTCTCGAATCCATGGTCCGATTTTCCTGAAATTTTCTAGGAAAATTCCTCCTGATACACAAACCTCTGCAAAATTTCAGAAAATGTCGACGAAAGGAACGAGAATTAAGCTTCAAAATGAGTGAAAAAATCGTGTCTCTCCCACATACACACATACACTAACAACCATACATGCAGAAGAAATCGACATTTCAAGGTCTCCCTAGCCCAAAAATTAAAAATTTTGGAGGAAGGGTCATTTTTTGACCGATCACCATACTTTCACACCTATACAGTATATAACAGAGGGAAAGTAATAACGAAACTAATTGATAACCTTCGTATTATTTTCCACTAGTTCTTAATTCAGGAAGTAACTAGAATAGAAATTATTATTATTATTATTTAGAGAAGCAATGAAATTATAAACAACACAAGATCTTCTTTTATAGAAAGGATAACTTATTAATTTAGGTTAAGAGGATTCTCCCAGGGCACGACATGTCCTTTTTAGTGAGTAGAATTAAAACGAATTCTATGTAATTTAAACTTGTGGTTTTAATAATATATTATTACAATTTTATATATATATATTTTTTGATTATAAAATGAATCAAATTTGATAGAAACGTTTTATTACATTTTATGCATGTAGTGTTTTAGTTATGTAAACATATAAATCTTGATCAAGATAGCTTTACCATTAATTCTACCGGATTGGAAATTTTAAGGTAGAATAATTACGAATACGTCAAACAATAAATGGTTTAAATTGCATCTTTGAATATTTTACGGCGATATTCAAATGACAATTGATGTAGATTAGTCAGTTCTGTGATTAAAAAAAATCGCTCTAAGGTGAGGAGCAGACATTTAACACGAGAATCCCGCTTATAAAGTCGGGAAGTGGCGTAAGCTCTGCGAGACACATCATGATTAATGGATGAGTCTCATTCGATCGTTCGCATTCAGTATTTCAGTCAGCTTCTATTCTGTTCTGTACTCGACTAAGAGACTGTAACAACGAGAAAAAATTAAAAAATGAAAAAGAAAAAATGTAATCGTTTTTATTAACTGCATACAAATTATGGTACACACTTATATCCCCCTCTTAAAAAAAATTATTTTCTGGCTCGTTTTCTGCAAATATCCTGGCTGTTTATCTGTAAAATTCGATAGTTAAATGTAATTATATTCATCCACTTTTAGTTTTTTATGTATATATATTAATTATAATTTAAATTAAATGCCGTGATTATATTGTATTATGTTGGTGTACAAGCAAACGGGGCGAATATTAGTCTCCTGTTGTTTGATGCGAGGTCATCGTCCTTTCTAATTCAGGTTATTGGTTGTTTAAGAGTAGAATTCCCCGATTTAGAGAATGGACTCATATGTATTCGGCTTTAGAAATAATAATTTGATATTTAAAATTTATATTATCGAATATTTTAATAAAGTGAATTGATTTTCTGGAGGTAATTTATGCAAGTTTCCGTTGAAGTTCACGCAGAGACGTACTGGATGTACTGTACACCGCTTGAAGTATATTTTTATACTTCCTGTTTAGTACAATAGGTATTAGTAGTTTATCATTTAAGGAGATAATTAGACTTTAGGGTCTAAATGCCAACTTAATTGGTAAAAATAAGGTTACGTAATAAGACTGATATTAACCTATTTATTCATTATTTCTCTCAGTTAAATAATATTTTATGATAAAATTTAACCTTGTATACGTGAATGATTCAACAAGTTCGTTGTAAAATGACGTAGCGAGTGAGTCTTGTTAAGGAAAAAACTAGGTGAGATGACGTCATTTATTGCTTCACCTGACGTGTTTCGCGATTATTAAATACATGCAGAAGGTGTTTCGATTTTAAGTTCGAGGAACAAGAGATATATTTCAATGCATTATAAAATATGAATAAGATATTTCGCAATTTAAATAAAATATACCTGTGTCTGTTTGTTAATTTGACCTTTTGAAACACGTACTACACTCGACACGATGACGTAACTCAATATTCTTCCGGAAATTAGAATGTCATTTTGTAAGATAAATATAATTTAGCGCATAAAATTAGATAAAGTAGAGAATGTTTTCTGTTATTTGCATGACAATTAATTAATGGGCTTTCAGAAAAGAGTATCTATGTTTTTTTTTACATAATTACTTTAGCGTGTATATCTATGTATAAGGTGTTTGTGTGTAGTGTGTTTTAGAATTTCACCGTAAACACTTACAGCTGTTATTTTTTGATGACATTATCTGTGATGTCAACCGCATCCATGTATTTTATTATTAGAAACTTCTAATAATAGCGCATAATACTAATCCGGATGAGATTTGAAATTTTACGAGGATATTGTGCTCATTATAATCTTTCACCCCTCAACACTTTAATCCTCTACCACGCTTGGTTTTTACGGGACTTGTTTTTTGGGGTTATTAACAAATGGAAACAGATGAAATTTCACTAATGAAGATGTCTTTGTTTTTTTCTCCATCCATAAAAAGTGCTGTTGAGTAGCAACACGCGTTTTCTTTAGTTAGGTCTTTGTGTGTTCGTGACACAAGCTTGTTCAGGACACAAGCCCGGGTCCGTGTGCATGGCCTTCAGACTTATTTTCAAAATCTTAAATACTACAAAGGGTAACTTAGAAACCATTATCGTTAACTTCTCGAAAGCACCTTTCTGCGTTTTGGATCTATCTATCTTGTGTATCATCGACTTTCTGTCCAAAAGACGATCGATTATTACAGTGTCGAGACTATCTGTGACATGGGACACGTTTGTATGTCGCCGAAGTGTCGTCGCATTGTTATCCTATCTCTTTCGCTTGAATAGCATTCAACCGATTGGTTTGTCCTGTTCTCAATCTGTCGTTGAAATAAAATTACAAAGGTCTGATGGCTTAAATAATATATCATGTGTTTTATGTTATTCTCCTGATAAGAATATTAAAAAGAAAATAAAAAGAAAGGAAGAAAATCACGTCCATGTTTCACTGAAGAAAAATCTCGTATCTCGTTAGCACTTTTATTTTCGTCTGTATACGAATAAGATTATTCTACAGTAAAACCTGTGTAAACCGGAATCGCACGGTACCGAATATTTTTCTGGTCTTTGGCAGGTTTCCTTTTTATTCGGGTTCTGCATTGGACAGGTTTTACTGTAGTTGCAAACTTTTAATTCTTTAAAATTGATTCTGTTCATTAATTAAAGAATGTTAGAATTACTTTTATGAATGGATAACTGTTTTCCTGTTATGACTTTTGCTATATGATATCAGAAGGAAATAGTGAAGGTTATTTCTTTCTTTCTTTCTTTTTTTAAATTCAGGGTCACTTTAAAATGATTGCACTGCTACATAATTTATATAAGTTAAGCATGCAAAAGCAGGTAATTTCCTGAAAAATTTTAACGAAAATAGAAGTTTAACATTCTTTTCCTATAACCTAAATATAACATTAATCATGAAACCTGTATATTATTCTAGAAATGAGAGACTTGAATCTCATTAAGTCCCGTGTTAAAATAGATAAATATATTTTAATTATATATTTGAATACGTTTATTAAAAAGTAATGAATATTTGCACGATTTTTAAGCGGAAGGACTTAAAATTGTAATGTTGTGTATTGATTAATGCAGATTATCAGCCGAATTATCCGTTAATTTTTATTTATAATGAATATTAATTAAGGTAGCATTAAAATACTTAAATTTTTGTACAGCTTACGTCGCGGGCCAGGTGCTAATGCTCAAGACCAGTCTGGTTATACGTCATTACATCACGCAGCGCTCAACGGGCATAAGTGAGTATTTTAAACAGTTGTTTGTCATCAATTATTTTTAATATTTATTAAACTTTCTCTTCTAATATATTTGCATTTAAAGAGGGACATTGCAACGAATTACATGAATGTTGCATGGCCGAGCTTTAAGTCTTGAAAAGGAGGGGGGCACACACACGTTCGAGTCATTCATCATTAAATTTATTTCTGTATATTCTATGGAGTTCATTTTATGGCCTATTCTAAACAATTTATCCCAAATGGATACAATAAACTTCACTTATCGTACATCAAGAGTCATTCGACCGAATGTACGACAGATACTCTACTACATTTTAAATCACTAAAACTACGACATGTGGAATGTTAAGTGCATCCCTGTTTCTCCATTCTGCAATGGCCATGTCATATTCAAAACTTGACGTTTTCGTTGCAATGAAAAGTGGCTCCTGAAGGAATCTTTCATGTCATGACTATATTGTCAAACAGTAGAGACATCGTATAAGGCGCTCCCACAATCGGAGAACACGAGGATTAATGAACATTTTACAATTTTTTTAATGATCTCTCATCACTAATATCGTAAATCATAAATCGCGTAAACGGTAAATTTTAAGCAGAATTACAATAATAATAATAATAATCCAGAAAGAATTTATAAATGTAATTATTATTCTGATACGTATATCGCATTTAACATGATAGAATTTCCTACATGTTTATTCTCTCTTAATTATAATTCTGTTTTCATGATATATTGAAATGCTTAAAACGTTAAAATTCCCTTATTTTTTCAGAGAAATTGTGTCATTATTATTGCAATATGAGGCATCTACCAACGTCGTTGATCACAAAGGTTCTACGCCCCTACACTTAGCTGCTTGGACAGGAAATACTGAAATTGTGAAGATCTTACTGGAGCAGGGACCATCTGTGCCCAATGTTAATTTAGCTGTAAGTAATTTTTTATTATTTATTTATTTATTTATTTTAATATATTATTTGACTGCACGAATGGTAAAAATATTCGAAATAAATATCAAAATCAGTAAACGGAAATTGTAAATTTAGATCGCTATTCTGAGCGGATAACTGATAAACGCGTGTTAAAGTCATAGTTCAAATAGGTTTTTATCGATTAATTTTCTACGATATTTTCCATAGAAATCAATGAAATTTTCATTTATTATTCGTCTCTGTATTAATATGTCCTAAAAATATTTGTACAGTGAGATTCTGCATTAGTAATTTCACTAGTAATTAACCTACTATGAAGATCAATCGATAAATTTAACATTAACTATGAAGTAAGGAAAAAAATAAACGATTAATTTACTATTTTAAAATGTTTTTTAAGAATTAATTTAATTAATGTGAAATACATTTTTTTCCCTCTTAACTGTGTTTCATATTTGCAGCACAGTGGTGTACTGTGGGTTAACGTGGGTGCAGAATTTTAACTTTTTACAATAAAAGCATAACAGAATACATGTTTGTATTTGTATACATTTGTTTTTCAGATCTTATTGTTTGTAAGAAGACAAATTTATTATACCTATTGTTTTTTTTATATGAATTGGAAGAGGAACGACAATATTGATGCATCTCAGAAGGAGAGGGTGAATTTTGTGCACCTCTACCCTAACAAATTCTGCGTGTCTTGAATTAATCTGTAAATGGCATTTTTCCTGAATCTATTCAAAAGATAGGAACCTGGAGATGGTCTTCAGGTTTCTATCTTTCTGTTCTTAGTAAAATTTTTGTTGATAATAAGGTGTTTGGGTCTTACAGAACCAGTAGATTAGTAATTTTTTCTCTAAGATATTAAATGTATATAACTTTCTAATTTCTAACTATATAGATTTTTTAAATTTTTGTTATCCAAATTCATTCATATAATAAGTTTAGAGTAATGAAATTTAAGTTAACAGAAACATATCTTGTGGTAAACATCATTTGATAAATAATGTTATTTGACTATAAACAGATTTTTTTAAAATTAAAAAGTAACTCATTATGATTTCAATNTTTTGTTTTATAATCTCCATAATCTTCACTATAAAAATCTATTCAACAAACTACAATTTTTTTTAATGAAATGAAACTTGAAATTTAATTTTATCAAATTAAATAAGAGAATTATTTTTCTTAGAATTATAAATAATTAATTTGTTTTATATCTTATTGTTTTGAAACTATTGAGATTTATTTGATCAAAGTGGAATATTAATAATCTTAATTTGAAATTTCAGTTAATTAATGAGAATCGTTTTGTATTCAAAGAAGTGTGAAATAATGTGAGAAAACCATTTATTATCAATTATTAAAAAAATGATTCTTGTTTTTATAATTAGATTGTTCAATGAACATTTATTTTATAGAATTAATTTATATGAATTGTGTTATATAATTGAAATTATTTATTTGCTTTAATAAGCTCTGCATAAATTTTTGTATTAATAAGAAATAATTGACAAAACTAAACCTCACAATAATTTTATTAAGTGTGTCCACAATTCATTTTTTAATATTGTTTATATTTTATTAATCCTATGGAAAATTTGTGATCATATTTACTAGTAATAGGTAATTACTCTTAGTCACATTTTGGCTTTTAAAATATTTGAATTCGGTCCATTGATTTTATTTTCTGTTTTCTTTGTTGTATGGATAGTGGCAGAAAAATTAGAAAATTAGAAATTGTTTTCATTTCCTTCAATTACTGAATTGAAGAAAATGAAGAAACAACCGTTTCTGCAATTAGAAAAGAGTTGCAGAAAAGAATTTTATTGTAATGAGTGATTTTTTTATCACAACAAATAGAAAAAACTTTATATAAAGAGAAACTATTGAGCTTTATATTCACTGATAATTAGTACTTTTGCATATTTATAATCATAAATTGTAAAAGAAAAATTGTATAAAGTTTACAGTATGTTTACAGTATGCTTTTACTTTAGAGGGAGCTCATAACCTTATCCCCGGAAAAATAATGGTATTGTAAACTAAAGATGCTTTTACCTTCATAAAAACATCTTGTGTATCTTTAGTATATAAAGATATCATTTTTACTTTCCGGACTATTATATATAACAGATGCGAAGTGTGGAGATCTGTCAATAAATGATCTCGCCCCAAGATTTTTACATTTTTGGATCAGGACATCTTGAAACGTCGAGAAATGTAAAAAATTCGGGGTTTATTTTCTGTATGTATGAATGTTAGTGTATGGTGGCACGATTTTGTTCATTTTGTTTGAAGCTTAATAACGGTTCTTTTTGTCGAAAATTTTTGAAATTATGCAGAAAAATTTGTTTATTAGGGGGATTGGTGCTATTAAATTTTGGTGATTAAAGGTCAAGGGGTGGAGAGATAAAGGGAATCGTGTGTATCTCTACTAGGGTCGGTCTTAATGACGATTTTACTCGTTATTAGCATTTACATTTTTTTATAAAACCCATCCCTACCCTCAAAATTAAGCTTTTTGTGATTTTATAATACTATAGTTAAAATATAAAAAGTTTTTAAAATATGATAACAGATGGCGCCACAAAATGTTGCCAGGAAAAGTTAGACAACTAGTTGCTGGATTTTTATGATAAGAAGTTGAAGATATCCGTAGCAAAATTACAGATTTCAGAATGTATGGTTAACGATTGCTTCTATTTTCAGTGTATTATGAATGCTGTACTATATAAATGAAAATTTGTATATGAATATACAAGAATAAAATTAAAAGAATATTATACTTTTTAGTGTATATAATTATTGCTTTCAATATATAGTATATTATCAAAGAATGAAGACTAAACAATTTTTAAATGTTATTTTATTTCCTTGTCAGTCCTCTAGTGCATTATTTAAAGAAAGGTTTTAAAGGGAGAATATATCTTTTGTTGAGGATTAAAATATTTTATTAATTGTAATAGGTCCCACTTATTTTTCAAACGTTTTTGTCTGATTCAATTAGAATTTTATCGTCGTACAGGATTAGATTATTAACTAATGACATCCTGACATAAATTTAATTGAACAATTTAAAGCTGACATAAAACTAAACATTATTATGCAATCGTTATGTTCAATAGTTCTCTATTTATAAAAACATGTTTACGAGTTTATTCGGTAAAGACCAAATTTACATTAATCTGCATTTAGTGCGTGACGTTTGGATTTTTTTAAAGTCTAGAACATGTCGACAGAATTATTTTTAATGCTGTATTCTTGCTGAAACATAATAAAATTAACGAATTAATCAGTGAATGGACTGTTCTTGATACACAATTTGTATTATTAAATTGAAAGAATATCTTGTATGAAGAAAAAGATTTACTGAGATATTGTTGAAGAGAGATTTAACATAACTATCAGATATAACTATAATTTAATTAAATAAAAAATAACGCATATAAATGGAAGGTTATTAAGATAAACTTGAAAAATATGCTTTATTTTATTAATATA
>NW_019387728.1:0-10567 GCF_000671375.1 Centruroides sculpturatus | reverse complement strand
TGAATGAACAATTTCGAGTACAAGAAACATTTCGTTGCCGTAAAATTTCCCTTTGAATATCGAATACGTCAATAAAATTTGATTACTTTTCTTTACGGACGATTTGGTTTATTTACAACAAAAGACACTCATATTAAGATTCGTAATAACTTTTTTGTTTTAAGAATTTCGCGGAAACACGAAATAATTTGTCAATTCGGACGAAAGCGCAATTGCCAGCTGATTGATCGGTTTATTTCTTTGGCAAAAGAAAGGGACCCACCGGATTAGAAGTTCCAAAAATTGGTTTTCTTTTCTTATAATCTTATTGTATTTTATTGTAAATGAGGTTAATAACTGGATCTATGGATAAGGCGAAGCAACGCGCGCGCGCGTAGATAAGAGATCCCGAGGCTCGGGAACATTTTAAAAGTTAAAAAGAATTATCAATTTGGACACGAAATTTAGTAGAAAATCGGATCGATTTTATGAACGGGAAAGGCAGAATCTTATCTAGTTCGACATCTCTCCCGTTTCCTGTGATTCGGAGGATGTCGAAGTTCCCGCTAAATCGAAAGACGGTCAGAAAATGCCCGCATCGTCATATTTTCCGATGGGTCGTCATATTTTCTATAAAAGAATTCACCCTTAACAGCCGACTCTTTAGCCACGCGATAGCCCAGTGTCAGAAGATACTAATAGTTTCCGCCCGATGATAGGATTTGGCCCAGAATAAAATGAAAGGTCTACATTAAAAGAAGACGAGGTTCTCACCACGTCCCAGGTAGTGTACTTAGGCCTATCTATGTAAGCTCTCTCATTCGGCGGCCATATCCTAAGATCTTAGCCAATAGTTAAACTGTTACAATCGAGTTTTGTTTAGCTTTTGTTATACGCCATATACTGTATGTATATTCGATATTCTATGTAGCTACTTGTACGCTTAATCCAGATTATATATAAATAAATAGTTAGCTGAGAGACTTGACAAGAAAGGAACATGGGTATTTTCTACACCCTCTACACTAGTATTAGCAGTGAAATGCTCTGCTAAACAAAATAACTTGCATTCATTACCTTCTAATATAAGTAAATTGAATAATGTTGGAATAATACGATTGCCAAATACATGTATAGGATACTTACCTGGAATTATCCTCACTTCACATTTTCACATGAGGTCAACTGTTCGCACAAGAAGCAGTCCTAAGTTTATTATACCTCCGATTGAAACAATATTTTCCAAGATGGAATTAGAGAAATTACAAGAGAGTTTAAATACTACGGAGGAACCTAAGAAGAATAAGGAGAATCCTAAGAAGCAAACAGATGATGATATTAAAGTAGCAGAAAAATCATGAGCAAATGAAGAAAGATTTGGATAGATTATTGAAAGAAAATGAAGATCTTTCAAATTCATACACTCCAACCATTCCAATCACATATATATGGATTATCCTTGGAAGCATAGGAATCTTAATTCTATTTATCTGCGCATTTTATATAGTCAAGCATATTTGTTGGAAACGAAGATTTGAAGAGCGGATAAAGAAAATGTCACAACAGGACATCCCACTTCAAGAAATTCCTCAAAGAAATAATACCGAAGAAGAGGAACCGGAATTAGTCGAACCTGTTGTAAGCTCAACTGAACAAGCTTCAAGTTCAACACAGACAAAGAAGCCCATTGTTCGCTCACCTCGATTTTAATCTCTACTTGATTTTCTTTGAATGATTATTTCATTGGATTGAACTTTTATTCGATTTATTGATAGTCAATTTTTGTTCGTATATGTCTTTAGTTTGTAAGTACCTTTCCTAATAATAACAAAAAGCTTATTTAAAGGAATGTACACCCCATGCAAATTGATAAACTAAAGTGATTGATTAGAATAGAGATAATATTGTATAGAATAGTCTAGAGGTAAGACTTAGTGTAGTATATATAGAGAGAGAGAGACATTAATAGAGACATGTATTTGTTAAACATACTACCTTTAAAAAGGAGAATGCTTTAGTGAAAAAGAACTTCGCCCCAAAATGGATTTCAATGACCCTAGAGTCATACAACATTTAAGGAACTCAACCACCTGAACTTTTGTGGTTATGTTAAATGAAATTTTAGCAGAAAAAGAAGTGTGTCAACATACAGGAAGAAGACACATTATATCATTTTGAACTGCAAAGTGAACTCTGAAACTGTTAGCAGGTGCTTTTTGGAAACAAGAAGACATCACTTGATCTTCTAATACACCTGAATTTTTGCAACTATAAGAAGTCAGCCAACAGATGTGCTGCCACAAAGACTCTCACACTGGTGACAGAACTATGTCCACTTATACCGTCGATTCCAGACGAAGACACCTGTGTTCATTGTGTTTATTTTAGTAATATTATTGATCTGATGAATTGTTCATTATATTATTTCCATGTATTTCAATTTTGAATTTAATTTGTATTATTGTATACTTTTAAGCTTTTTTTATTATTATGTATAACGCAATTTTTAGAGAGAGAGAGCGAAATTCGAACTTATGTATTGCAGTGAAAAATCACGCCTTCTTTAAATGTAGTGTGATTTTTGAAGATAAGGGAGTAATGTGAGATCCGAAAGGCCCTAGGCCTCATTTAATAATTTTTATTAAATATGTTTAAATATCGACACAAAATATTACTTCATTTTTGTGAAAAACTAGTGTTTTAGACGTGGGAAAAACCAGATAACAGATGTTATTTCCTTCCACAGAAGAGAACATCCTCTGTTTTCCCGTATCTGGTTAAAAATCTCGCTCAGATGGGAAATGGTTACCCCTCATTCATCCCCCTTTCGTCCGTTCTCACGAAAGAGTTACTGGACGATGATTGGACGAAAATTTTGAAATATAAGGGAATCTAGTCCGGATTCGGGGAGTTCTTCGACAGATCCGAAGCATCTAAACTCCACGCCGTTTTCCTCCTGATGGCCAACGCCCTAAACGGAGTCCGATAGACTAAGTCCCGAGTCTACACGGAGAAGTGATACTTTTATATTTTGTGCACGTATTGATCTCCCGTACGAAAGTAATATGAACTCTATCTACAAGGTGTCCTCTACCTATACAGATGAAGACGACAACAACTAAACAGGTCGTATGTTTAGAATAATTTTGTGAGCTCTCTCTCTCGATCGCGCATTAACCTAGAATAGGTTTTAACCTCTAGCTTGTCGTTTAATCGTTGTTATCAATTATTTGTATTCGTTTGTTTGGAATTATTAAATTTACTCTTGTTTTATTTTATAAGAATGTCTCCTCAATTTATTCCGAATCAGATCGCAAACGCTTGTTAATCCGCGTATAATAAGATTGATTAACTGGTGTCAGGGAATCCTGACGAACATCTGAACTTCGCCGTTCAGACCATTTTTAAATACGCTCTCCTATGTAAACTTTTTACGATCAGATCTTACGATTCGAAACTCGGAGAACTATTCTCACGGAATAGGCCGATTAAGTGGTACTAACGATTAAGTGTAATCCCGGCTGATCTCACATTATTAAAAGAAATTGTTGCGCTTAGTAGAAAAAATGGAAATAATCTAGCGCTTATTTAAATGGAAATTCGTTTAATTGGTTACCTTTTATATAAGTTTTATTTGTGTAGAAATATAAACAATAAAGATTCGAACAAATATGAAAATTCGATTTTCTTTTGTTAACTTGAAAAACGCATAAATTATCTACGGTACATAGTTATATCGTTACAATAATTATTAAAAAAATAAATAATATTTTGAAAAAATGGTAATTAACATTAGCAGCATAAAGTAGGGAACATTGTTGTAATTACTCAGTGATACTAATGATTTTTTATTTGTATCTACATCAATTACATCTTTGGAGCAGATTCAAAATATTCATTACATATTTTCTCGTTCTCTCTTACGTTCGATAATATATAACCCGCGATATAATATAATACGTTATTTTCTTTATTAGATAAAGACCGATCCACATTTATCGCATCCCATTCTTCTATTTTAACGTCTTCAGTAATTTGCTCGTCCTTTCAATTTTCTACTTCCGTCGACTCTACTTTTTCCACCAATCATCAGGAAAATGTACCCGAAAATCAGACTAAGGCTAGGACTGCACTACCGTAAAAACGGCGTAAAAACCCCTCGCTGTAAAAGCTTTTAATCACGTGACTCTGATATCTTGCGCTCGAGCAGGCCGTAAAACCAGCGTAAAAGCGAGTTGAGCTATGTTCAACTTTTGACGCGAATACGGCCATAAAGAGGTACCTTCCACCAATCAGAAGTCAGTGAAATCTAGGTCATCGCGACACGGAGCTAAAATGGCGGAAAACGAGCTTTTGTGTACGTTCCCTCGTAGCTACTCTGGAATAGATCCGGAAAGATTTATCGAAAACATCCGAAAGTATTCGTATATCTACGACAAGAGGTAACTCGATTATAATAATGGATACCAAAGGAAATCCTTCGATTTAGAGGAGTATATAATAAAAAAGCTAAGCTTATAAGTGCTGTATATTATCTTAATAATACGATAATAAAAGTTAGTATATGAAAGTAAAGATATTATTTTTACTACATTTGTAATTATAGTACAGAAAAAACTNCTAGCGATTCGGAATGTAATCGCGATATTGAAAATTTATTTTAAAAATGTTTTGGCTCGAGATCGTATAACGAAAAAGAAAACGTTATTAAAAGAGAAAGGCCAATGCATAAGTTAAATATAAACGCTTCGATAAAAAAAATTTGTTCGACATTTTCGCGATAAAATGTCTCTGTAGATGCATAAAAATGCAAAAATTGTCTTGTTGGCTCGCCTACTATTTTCGAACGGAATTAGTGCGCGGAGTAAATGGCTTTGACAATTTAGCTGGCGAAAGACACGAAAAATCGTCGATTCTTTCGTATTTGAAGCGATTTGGAAATCGAAGCGGAATAGAATTTAACATTAGTAAATAATATAAAATAAATATTGAAAATTATAACGAGATAGTTACGGCGTAGGTATATTAAAATTAATAGATCTTATATGTTTTTATCGAAGCGAGAATCGGCATTTAGAAGGCATAAAGAATCTATGCCCTCTAAATGCCGATTTTCGCTTCGATAATTATATTGAAGTAATTAGAGGTAATTATATTGAACTTGTTTATTTATTAATTACGTCAGATAAATAATCTATTAAAGATACATTTAAAGAATTAACTGATTGCCCCTGGAAATCGGCTTCTTACAGAAACACGGCTTTCCTCTCATCAAATGTCACGGCACGCCACTGATTCTAATGTTGATTTCAGAAAAAGTAGGTCACACCGCGACTCAGCTTTTCCGGGTGGCAGCGAACACACTGGCCGAAGTGTCATTTACCGAAGTCGCGTCTAATTCTTCCGACGCCGGCCAATTACGAACGTTACTTTTTTAAAGATCAATGAATAAAGTCCTTCCTAATCGCCATTTTTAAACACAATGGTGAATCGTATCTCCTCTATGCTCTTTCGTCTTCGATCCGAGCACTGCGTACACCACTTCGTTTACGGCAAAGTACTGTTTTGCCCTACCGGCATTCTTCTATTCTTAATCGTTCCAAGCGCTTCAATTCGTTTCAAACGTAAGGCACAATTCCTGAGTATTTTCAACCTAACTTAAAATCTTATACTATTTAACACGATATTAAATAAGTATTTGTTGTTTTTACAGTCTGGACTATTCGATATCCTATTAAATTTTCAATATTTATTTTATATTGCGTACTAATGTTAATTTCTATTCTATTTTGATTTCGAAATTGCTTCAATTTTACGAAAGATTCGATGCGAGATTTAGGATTTTCGTGTCTTTTGCCAGCTTTACTCAAATTATTTAAATGGTCAAAGCCAATCTCGTTCCACTCACTAATTTTATTCGAAAATAGTTGGCCTGGCCAACAAAACAATTTTCATTTTTATGCATCCACAAAGCCATTTTATACCTTCATAAATTTTATCGCGAAAATGTCGAACAAATTTTTTTATCGAAGCGTTTATATTTAACTTAGGCATTGTCCTTTCTCTTTTAATAACGTTTTCTTTTTCGTTATACGATCTCGAGCCAAAACATTTTTAAAATAAATTTTCAATATCGCGATTACATTCCGAATCGCTAGCCGATATAAGGGCTAAAATTAAAAATAAAATTATAAAAACTTACTTGTTAAAATAAAATATGTGATGGATATACAATTATACATACCCGGTACAAAATATTCGATTGTGTGAATATAGTTTTGTGAAGAAACGTACATAAAAATAGCATAAGATATTCTTTACTTTTTAAATATTAAAACAATCCACTTAGTTAAAAGTGCTCTCTATCGGTGACTCGTGGATGGAATCGGAGACGATCTCGGTGGGTGTGCGGCGCGTGCACGCGTGCCAAATCCCGAGGGTGCCGATACCGGTTAATGTCTCTTTTGTCTCATCACTAGTATATCTCAAAGGACGCGACAGGGTTGTCGTAGATTTTAAACGTTTCTCGCCATAGCTTTAAAAATCTAAATACGTTAAACTTAATAGATTGTCCGTCTTTTGTTTTCTAACTAATTCGTTTTAGGACCGGGTGTCGTCCACGGAAATTTCCAAAATTTACGACTTTTCGGTCACTCTCGTCGAACTGGAAAAATTTCTGTCTTTATTACATCTAATACAGTATTTCGAAGAAATCAGTCCCCACCGTACTCGGCTAGAGATTGGTTCGGTTACGCTTTCGTTTAAGTAAAATTTCGGCTCTTTCATCGGGGTTTTGTTTAGGGTGCGACTATGCAGACGCGAGGGAGCGAGAAGAGGCGAGACGCGATAAATATCAAAACCTGTCAGATATGTGCGAGAACCAGAAATTCGCTCTCGCCAGCGTTATTTCTCGCTTCTCGTTTGTGCATGGTTTTCCTTTGCGAAAACTAAATCGCTCGCTCTAAATTCGCGTCTGCATAGTCGCACCCTTACGTCCCCAATTCCCTAATCGCTTAATTATTTAACTACTACTTAACAAGAAATAAGTCGAAACCGGTTACTTTGTACTCGAATATTTGTAGTCTCGGGAAAAAGTGGAAAGACAAACTTTTACGACGAACGGATACATAAATCGTAAATTTAAGGAAAATAAATTCTACAGCTTTTTCTGTGCCTGGTGCGTCTCTCTCTTTTATTAATTTTATTCGTAAATCATTCTACCAAAGTAACGGTTAATTTTTTAAGATAAACTCCGGAAAAAGCAGAACAAGTAGAATAATAAATTATTTAATTACTTTAAAATTCAAATTAAATGCTTATAATCTTAAATAATTAATTACGAACTTGTTACCTACATTTACAAATTATTTTACGTAACTAATCGTTTTCTTTGAAAATTTCAACTAAAATTATATAAAAGTAGTACGTAAAATGCCTTATTTTAAGGATCCGAATTTAATAAATATTAATACAACGTNATTTAACATTAGTACGTAATATAAAATATGTATTGAAAATTATAACGAGATAGTTACGGCTAATAGATATATTTTAATTAGTAGATGTTATCGAAGCGAGAATTGGCATTTAGAGGGCGTAGAGAATCTATTAAATCTAATATAAGAGAGTTAATTATATTGAACTTGCTTATTTATTAAGTGCGTTAGATAATCTATTAATTAAAAATACATTTAGAGAAGTGTACGGTTTTACTGGCTTATCGAACAAACGAATACGAATGGACCCTAGACCATCGCAGACCGATTGCCCCTGGAAGTCGGCTTTTTATAGAAACACAGCTTCCCTATCATCAAATGTCACGGCACGCCACTGCTTTATATCGATACATCACGTATACAACCATCTTTCGTTTCTACCAATTCACGTGCAAAGAAGTATTTACTTTCGACACTTGGGGCAGCACCGTTGCCATAAAAACTTCGCGCTAGCGGGACCTCCACCGTAATCCGAGCGCAAACGCAAATAGGTCACGTGATTAAAAGCGCGTGCGCGAATCTGGCTTTTTGGAATCTGACAATACAGAGATTCCACTCCGCCACTAATATTCGAATATACAATAGCGCTCTTATTTTTTTTTTCATGTGTAGTATAGAAATTTGTAATAAGATACATAATGCGGTTATAATAAAATATTGCGCGATTATTTTCGTATAATTAAAATTAATATGTATTTATTTTTTATAAAATACGAGGAAAGCGGCGCTTCCACCGCTTCTAATGACGGCACGCTACTGGTATCAACGTATCCATCCAAAATTGTTCGACATTACTCTTGTCTGTAAGATGTCCCGAAATAATAAGGAACATCTTGGGTTAATTTATTTCTTTGAAAGTGTAGATATATTTTATATTGGTGATACGTAGGATTGGTAGGTGCACGACGTACACGCTGCTCTATCGAATTGTGTAGTTTTCAATTTCGATCGATTCTTTATCTATAATCGCGACTGATCAATAATACGTTTTTAGTGTTACGCAAAAGACATTTCCTTACAGAAACTTATCGACAAATTCGCCACTATCGCGCTATTGGCGCCGCAAACTTTAATAATCAAACTGTTTTAATTAATATCCGCAAATTGTACGATTAAACACGTCTAATAATTATCCAGCAATCCTCCGTTGGGACAACGTTCGCCACGTCTGATTTTCTCCACTTTCAGAAGGAAAAAGAAGAAATCCAACATGGCATTCCACAGCTACAATAGAAAAATATTTATCTTTAATATCTTATTATATTAAATTAATTACTTAAAGCTACTCCCGAATATCCGTTTTTCGATTATCCGCGTAATTCTTATATTTATAAGAATTACCGTAAAAAGACAAAGTATCGTAAACGACACACACGGCTCTCTGAGAATACATACGAAACTCATATTTGTATGCTATAGACAGCTCATTTCAGAAAAATATCCTAGTTTTAATAACCGAGAAAATGACGAGTGCGGGCCGCATAGCAATTTTGTTCAATACAATACACTGAATGCACAATAAAAAAAACCAACATATTTATTTCCCAATACAAACACGATAGCTTTCCTTAGAAACTTCATCGCGAGTACTTACACAAAAAGTCGCCGAATTGTTTATTTCACTGCTTTTCCTGAAAATTATATTACTGTCAGATGCAAACACCAGAACTCGTCCCCGAAAATCTCCCTTGCGCGGTGCTCTTATTCAACAGAATGCCAATATTTCATTGGCATTATGTTGAATAAGAGACCAACAAATATTATTTTAAAAAATGTTGTCGAAAGAAATTTCTGCTCAATGAAACGATAGTTTACAAAAAGTTTTTCAAAAGTATAATAGACAGACAACAGCCAAACTTTCTACTGAAATATTGGATTCGTTTGTTAGCTTCAACGAAACTATACAAATACGTGTATCTGAAAATGAATGTAGATTAATGTAATTTGCATTCTCATAACAGAAAACGCAGCGCTCGAATGACAATACGATAAGGACGATAACTCCAAGTAATGGATAATTCGGGTTTCGGTTTGACAGGAAAAAGATTTCACGGCTAATTTTCCTCCGTGTATTGGTTTGTAGTTTACACTGGAATTATTATCGTTGTCATTGGCCAAAATCTTCGACGGAGGCGAGAACAAAATCTGGCCCATAGTTTCCAGCACGCAAAGCGTAAATAATTTATAAAACATTAAATTCTGCCGCTGAAAGTTAATACGAAATTAAACAGTAAGACTATAAACAAACAAATATCTTTAAATATCAGCGTACTTTTATATCAAAATTCCTTAAATATGGGCTTAAAATTTTTTGCTCTCTAGTGATTTGACTCATTTTTGCTTCCTTTTTGAAAAATGTCGGAGTTTCGGGCTCAAAAAAGGAAGACTTTTTCGCTACTATCTCGAGATGGATCTCCACGAAGCGTGGGAAGTGTCTCGGGTGAGTTGATTTTGTCTTATATAAGTGCCGAAAAGGCGATTGGAAAGGATGTTGAAGAAGGAATTCGACTTTTTTTAAAATTACAAGCTTCTTCAAATAGTAAACTACAAGTACTTTTAAAGTGTTTAGATAGAATGCGAGAGTGAATTGAAAATATGTGTGAGATCCGACCTCAGAATAAGCCCGAAATTGTTCATTTTCCCCCCTAAATTTTCGACGTATTTGAAATAAATTTGTCGCCTCCTCGTTAAAATAACATTGTCGGAAAAAAGAATCAAATATCGATAGAAAGTTATAACTTTCATCGTTAATATAAACATTCAACCCTTGAACAATGACATTCCTCTGCTGCAAGACGAAAAGTTTATAGTTAAAGTCCGAATTCGTCATTTTGTGTTGGTCCAGGGAACAACTTTAATTTCCACACCTGCAGGACCAACTCTACCTCACACAATAGGAGATCACCCGACTAATTTTCCCTACCCGAAGCTATAAAAGCGACTTCTTTCCCCCTCCTCGGGGGAGTCTGGCATCAATGGTCTGAAAGGATTAAGTCTCCGGAAATTTTTACTTTGTGCGTCAAACTCTGTGCCTACGTTGAATCTACTAGAGGTATGAAACAGTTAATGTAAACTCTCTCTCCGCGAGTTAG
>NW_019387727.1:0-9343 GCF_000671375.1 Centruroides sculpturatus | reverse complement strand
AAGTTTAATTAAATATTTGATTTTGTTATTGACAAACTTTGTCATTATTTAATTCGGTGCACGCTTAAAGTCCAGGCCTGGCACACTAACGCGAATCCGCGTAAAGTACCCGTTAGGGAACGGCTATTTCCGGCACACAGTAGTGTTGATAATCGTTGGAAAGTCGGAAAAATAATATAGTACTTTACAATATGACTTGTTTAAATAAAAAAATTCTTGTAAAAATACTAGAATAATTGCTTTTGTGAAATAATAAATTTTTAAAAATTTTGGCAACAGATTGTATAGACTATGTAAGAAGTGTGTTCTTGTAAATATTGCATTTATAGAAAAATTATTGGGCTGCAATTTGAAAAAATTGTAGACCTATAAATTCCCCCTATCTATCAGTCCTTCATTAATTTCAAGAAAGGAGTTAGTTAGATGAGAGTTGAGACCAGATGTGGAAAGCTTAGAGCAGGGGGCCCAGATGAACTATATATGAATTTCCAGTTTAGAACGGAAGTAACATTACTTTGATTCAAAATTTTTCCCCAAACAGAGTTAGATATATGACTGACATGACTTTATTGCAAACAGGAAAAGTATGATTTACAGGAGCAAGACCACAAGTAAAAGAGTGAAAACATTTTGAGGGCAATTTGACTTTGATGTTGTGTGATGTATTTTTTATTTTAGTTTATTGTATTGTATGTTGCTTTAATTTAAATGCAAAATGTATAATCTCCAATGATGTATCTGAATGTCTTATGTACTATACATACATATGTTTTATACATACATGTATGACAAAAATGCCTCATGGATTTGAAAGTTAAAATTCAAATTTCTTAGTTTTGTAAATGCTGTTCTTTGTTTCTGTTCATTTTGATCTGAAGACTGAGTGTAACAGTCCTGAAAAGTGTTTTATCAGGTAAAAAAGATTTTTCTGGGCTCCTTGTTTGCTAATGTTTATTTATTAATAGATTATATCTCAGTGAATGTAAGTTTTATTCAGCACTTGATTTACAATAACTTGAGTCAATATGGCCGCCTTCTTTTGGATGAAGGTCCATCTTACTAAAATCCACTTTGCAGCAATACATGGAGACTGATCAAAAAATAATATAACTAATACCTGCACAGGGGTAACATGAAGCCTAGGAGTAATTTTTTTTAATGGAACAAAGTTTTGTCATGTGTAAAACAGTAAAACTGGAAGGATGGCATTATGTGTCCATGGTATTCTGTATGCTTCACAATTAAATGTAGTCTTGTTGCTTGTCACCTACAAAAACAGTTATTTAGTTGTCTGAAGCAGAAAAATCATTGGAACAGAACTAAGCAACTAAATTTTATATGCAGTTACAGAAATGTATGTTATTTTAAGCCAGGCTTTTCAAGGTGAAATGATGGCATAGAAAGCATTTTTGTTAGAAAAAGAGTTCAATAAAGGATGGAAAAGTTGGAAGATTATTCACATATAGAAAGACCTTCAACATTAATAACAGAAGTGTGATGTTATTACAACTGCAACCATTGTCAAGAAGACTTAGAACAACATTACAGAAACTACAAACAATTCTACAGATGTATGCAAGCAATCATGAGTACACATTTAGACTTTACTCATCTTCATGTTTGTTGAATTCTAAAAACTGTTGATACCAAGAAAATGCAGTGAGAAAACTATCTTCACACCAGCTGAAGCATGGCAGGACTACCATGATCCTACCACAAAATAGCAAAGCAGCAAATAGAAACATTCTTCTTCACTACTTCCAAAGAAAGCAAAAAGCTGTTAATTCATGAGGTAAATTGATTATTATTGTGATATTTGATCATGAGAGCATTGTTTACCAACATGCCATTGGAACATGGTATCATCATAAATGGCCCATATTATGCAAATATCTTATGTTGCTTGTGACAGCGTGTTCAGAAGCAACCATAGTTGAAAGCATGTTTTCACTTTGCATCATGAACAATATGAGACAACATAGTGACTGAGATACAACATACAGATCACTCCCATCCTCCTTAGTCCTGACTACATGGAAATAAGGATATTTTGAAATGGAGCTGGTAAATAATGTCAGTTAAAACAAATCTGTTGTTTCTGTTTATGTTGTCTCATTAATTAACTTCATACATTGTATATGAGAGCTGATCTCAGCTCTCATATGCAATATATGTAGTTAGTTATATATCAGTACAATATACGATGGATTAAGCAATAACAATGAAAATAGAAAATGTATGAAAAAAATTAATAAATAAAGTTTATAAAAACAACTAATATTTATTAATAAATCCATTTTATTTGGAAATTTTTGTTGATATTATATATAGAATTTTCAATACAAATATCAAGAAATATACAAATATAAAAATGATAAAATAATTTTAACTTTATTTGGCATTTATAATCTTTACTTGTGTGTATTTATTTATGAGTGTTATGTTTGAGTTACATAAATTATAATTTTTGCTTTAGCATATTTATTTATTTTATCTGCTATTCATCAAGATTGTCATTTTGTGTATAATTTTTATTTCTAAAGCTGAAAGTTTACCAGATTTGCTTGTAATGCTTACTATTAATTGAGTAATTTCATCAAGTTGTTCATTCCTTACTATCTAATACAGGTCTTCTTCATCCAATCTTGGAAAACCTGTTAATTAATATTATCCAAGAAATAAGTAATAATCTTGCTTGCAATTGGGTTCTAAACCTAACTGTTGTTATGTTGATGTTGTAATGATATAATCAACATCAATATGCTGCTTATGTTTGTTTGAGATTCATTTTCTTTGATTCCGCATAATTTACTAACAAGGAGTGGGAAATGTCAAATACCAAACAAGAGTCATGAGTAAATCATCCAAACTACACTATTTGCTCAGCATTCAGCAAATACCAAATGTATGGAGCTATTTTAGTATATAAATGTTGAATCTGTTGAATAGTCTTATAAATATATATTTTAAGTTTTAACAATAGTAATGTTATCATAACAATAGTAATGTTAAAAAAAGAATTAAATACTTTGATTGTGTTCTAACTTTTAAATATTTTAATGGATTTTTAAACAACTATTGGCTTAAACTAAAAGTTTCATCTAGAAAAACTCATTCTGTAATTTGTTTACATACTCCTTTTTACCGTTTATCATTATTTCAAAAATAATTTTTTTTATTGCTTCATAGAACATGTCCTCAGTCAAAAATTATCGTCATCTTGATTTTACAAAGTATAAAAGCATTTATCAACATTTTTTATATAATTTATAATTAACCCTTTTCATTTAATATCGTCAGATTTTATTGTTTATATCTTTTTATTTATTTACATTTATTTCATCTTTTACATTTTCATCAGTTTTTAAATGTTTAAGTACACATACACCTTGTTGAAATAATGATAAAAATAATGTCTTCAATAATGTATCTTTTTATTATTGTTAGTTTTGAATAAATTATAATGGGATGGATATCAGCTGTCTTTTGACATTTCCTAATGTGTGTAATATAAATAAATAAAATAAAATAAAAGTAAAAATTATTTGTTTTATATGTAGTCAAACCTCAGGTTATGAATGCCCCTGTTGACGAACAAAATTTTGAACACCATATTTGTTCTAGTTGCCATACAATAACTCAGTTTCTGAATAAGCTACTCGGCAGAGTAAGCCATCTATGGTCAACTTCCTATACTTCCCATGTTAAAGAAAGTCAATGGCCTGACCAATCAACAACAAATCAAGGAATATCAATTTTGAAGTTAGTGCATAGAGATCACCTGGTGTCATTAGACATCGTGAGACAAACCACTGATGACATAGTTATTCAAATTATATTTCAATATGCATGCGAGTAAGATACTACTTCCTTTTTCAGTATGCATCGCAACTGAATTTAAATCTAACTAAACAAAAATCACGTTATTTGATTTATTATATTGCATGCAGGCACAGTCGAGTCTCTATTTATTGCAGTTTTTTCTAATATGATGGTTTTGGTTTTGGTTGGCGATGACAGAAAATTTTGCTTTTAACATATACTGTCTATAAAATGGATATACATATCGATATACAGTAGAGCCTCGATTATCCGACCCAACTGGGGACTGGGGTTGGTCGGATAATTGAAAAGTCGGATAACTGAAAAGTATGAAAAAATCCATTATTAGTGTAGTATATTATTATATCCCATGTAATTAGTATATTAGTATATCCCATGTAATTAGTATATTAGTATATCCCATGTAATTAGTATATTAGTATATCGCTATTAACCTACTTCGCGTTGAATTTTCATCGATGTTAAGCCTAATAAAAGTTTTTTAAAATAATAATCGTCGATATTGTATCGTTAAAAATTAGAAAATTAAGCCTCGTTTAAATACTGGCTCCCTTTCATGGTCGAATGAGTGTTGCCAGCTAAAACACGTAAAAATAATATTAAAGTAGCCGAGACATAGCCAAATATTGTAGCGCCACATCACTAGCGGACATTTGAAATTTGCCGACTAGGACGGTCGGTTAACCGAGGTGGCGGTTAATCAGGAGTCGGATAATCGAGGCTCTACTGTAGATAATATTATATTGCATTTGTAGGCATTTTTATGAATGAAATACAGCTAAAATGGTAAAAAAAAAAATTGTTTTGGGGATCAGGAACAGATAATCCATTTTACATTGTTTCTTATGAGAAAATTTGTTTCGATTTGAGAAAAACTTTCAAGAACAAATCAAGTTCGTAAAACGAGGTTTGACTATAATTTTTTAGAAAATGATATTTGATAATTATTTCACATACAATACAATAAACCTAATATTCAATTAACTGCTAACCTGGTGTTTGCACCATCTATTTAGTCATATCTTCAATTTCCCTAACTTTTGGGTCCTCATAAACTATTACAAAAATTAAAACAAAAACAGTTTTGAATTAGAATATTGGTTAAACTATTGTGTACAGAGATCTCCAGAAAATGGGTTTCAAAAATCTGAAAGTGCTAGGTAATTTAAGATATGGTTAAATAGTGTGTGTAAATTCTAGTTAGGCAGTTAAACGAGTAATGATATTTCATAAGATTAATTAAATTTTTCATTTGAAGCAATTAGTGCAAAAGAACTCAAATCTATTTTTCAATTTCCTTATTACTATACTTAAGATTGTGTTTTCACTTATTCTATAACTATGTTACTGTGAAAGACCGAAATTAGAGAATGTCGACACATGGAAAATACGTCGGTGAAAGACCAAATATTTGGTTATATTATTATACATTTGAACAATTGTTGGTTACGTCGACAAGCACAGGTAAGCTTTGGTGGAGGTTGAAACGACACTTGAGAAGCCGATGTCAACAGAGAGGTGATAGTCTGCTGCCAAATTCTTCGCCATTTCCTTCTGCTCAAATTGGTGATACTGTGCAAATACAAGTCCCTGATGTTAACCATGGCCGTACAGATCCCAAAATGTGTTGGCGGTTGTTGTTGGAATAGAAGAATCCGACTTTTATAAATCAGCAAACAAAAATGGTACCCTCAAGCAGCTTTATACCCGTAATCAGTTTGTAATTTGTAAAGAAAAATTACTTTATTGTAACTGTATTGATAAATAGGAAAGTTTTTAAATAGTATAGTAAGTTAAATGGCTATGACAACTTAAAAATGCAATAAGTGATGAAAAAAAAATGCCAAAAAACATGATACATTTGACAGAATAACTGTATAAGGAAAAAATATGAGTATGCAAATCGTTCGAGACTGCATACTGTAATATCAAAACACTTACTAAAACACCTTTTCTTGCAGCCAAAGTTTATAAGAAAAACTTTCTAACGTTTTTGGTCTTGTTAAAAGACCTTTCTCAAGAAAAATAAATCAAATAAAACAACAAATTGTAAATCGAACGCTTAGTACAGCTAACACGTTTTTCAAATATTTTCGAACTAGCTTATAATCCATTGCAATTTACATCATAAATTGCAATGGATTATAAGCTACTTCGAAAATATTCGAAAAACGTGTTAGCTGTATTGGGTTAATACTACTTTTAGTTAATTTTGTTATTTTTTTCAGAATATCAAACATTTTTGAATAATAATACTGTACTTAGTCTAGGAGTTTAACTAATCTTCATTACTCCATTAACTCTCATTAATATTAAATAAAAAATTGTACAGCTAACTTTTAATTGCTACAATAATTACAATTCAGTTTTCTTGTGATAATATAAAACTTAAGCTATTGTTGTTTGCTTCATATCTAGTAGAATCCATTATCATTTTGGTGATTGGCTATTCCATCCAATTCTAGTGAAAATTGGATAGAATAGATAATCACCAAAATGGTAAATATAAAACTTGTTTATACTATTAAAAATATTACATGAATTGCTACAATTATTAAGTGATTCTTATGGTTATTGTTGATTTTTCTTGTACATTATAATTTAAGCAAAATAATTTACATTTTAATATCGCCTTAATTTATAATTTTATGAAAAATACACTTACAGTAATAGAGCACATATATAGTGTTAATTTAATTACTCAAAGGTCTAATTCATTGTCATTCTTCCATCATGCTTAATAATTGCTCCCATGGCATCAAAACTGTTACATATGACAGAAGAGTGGCCATCCTGTACAAGGAAACTGCCAGAAATAATAACTTTTGATTAGCTTTCAGATGTCTCTCAGTTTTCACCTTCCTCTGCAATGCTAAAGACCATCCTGATATGTATATTATCCTTATTATGAATCACAGAGCCAACTGCAACTTAGAATATGTAGATGCTACAGGGAAACCTTTTGAATACCTGCATCAAAGAACATTTGACTTCTGTCATAAAAGGGCTAGCCAATACTGCTTAGCAATCTTCATCTCCATCCCCAACGTAGATGTAAAATTTGACTGAGCACCTACATAGAATCTCCACAAAGAATAGCTTAGTTATTTATAACAATTAGAAATTTACAAAGCCATAAGAAAAAAATGCAGTTATCAACTTTAGAGATATAGACTCCTTTCCCCTGCAAGGAAGTTGATCTACAAAGTTTAATCTCACAATACTCTCTCTCAATTATATCATTCCTCTTCTAATACATAAATGGAAATCACCTATTCTTAGTAAATTTTTCATTCAAACTGTGAAAGTCGGTTAGCCTGACAATGCCCATTAAACAGTTGAAAATGTTTACTTTCTTGTAATTTATTCTTGCTAGATATTTGTAGTGTTTATTAACATATAGTATGAACAATAAAGTCCTAAGTCACTCAAATAACTTTCAAACAAAGATAGCCAAAGTTAGGGAAATGAGATATATTAACATGGTAAAGTGACCATGTGCTACCAGAAAACAGCATCACCTATAGCAGGAAAATTTGGAATTAAGCACTCCTATGAAAGTTGTGAAGCATCACCAAATTAGTAAATGAGAAAGTTGCAGAGAATCACCAAATTAGTTGTAAATAACATTTCACAGAAGTAAATAGATGGTGTAAATAGAAGGCTGGGCTGCATATGCATACCTATGCCACTGGGTTGCTCTTCATACACAAAGAATAATACTGCCAATATCTCTTAGCCTTCAAACAGCTTGACAAATGATCCACACAGCTGGATGTGGAGCAGTAGGAAATTGTATACTTCTTTATAGCTTTCCTAGCATTTCATCTACATTTGCTATATAGCAGTATCATATTACAATATTCTTCAAGTATTGCAAAATGATATGATATGAAATGATTGTATAGTTTATCATGATCTTTTGTCAACACAATACTCTCCAAAGGACTACAGTATCTAATGATTGTCAATCATTTGTACATTACCACATCTGAGTTTTTATCAGCAGGAATGGTTAATATCACAGCCATCTTTTGCATATGAAATTTACTGCTCATATACTAATAATGGTATACCTGTAATGTATGGAATTTTTAGCCTTCTATTTGCATAATCCATTTCTGTGAAATGCCATTTTATACTAATTTGGTAATGCTCTGCAACTTTCTCATTTACTTTTTTTGTATCTTGCAGTTTGTGATGGAGTGCTAATTTTCAAATTTTACTGCTAGTGGCACTATCACTTTATTCACTATCACTTTACTATACTAATAATTCACTTCCAAAGCTTTAGAAATCCTGAAATTAGATCATTACATTCTGCTAAGATTGTAATGCATACCAATTTGGACAAAAGAAAAAAAAAACTCTAAAGAATTTACTTAAATTTTTATAATTTTGAGAATGACTTAACCAAAATTATTGAAATATTTCACACAAATTTTCAGCTTTGTTTATACAAATCACAGTTGCGGATGTTGATTTGTTAAAGAAACATTTGTATACTCATGCCTATATTTAATAGTAATATAAAACATGCACTTATATTGTTAGCAAGAATACAACAAATAAATATTACAAAAGATTAAATTCTTAATACGATTACTATATATTAAAAAAAATATAATATGCATTATTATAATATTATATAAAATTTTTGCATAAAAATATAAATTAAGTAAATAAACTTATACATTATTTATTTAATCAAAAGCAATCAACAAGTACAAACGTTAACTTGTTAGTTGTTAGTTTTATGCTTCATAAACTGTTCCATTCTATAAAATTAACTAATTGTTTTTATTTTGTGGTTTACTAATAATTTATCAAATAATTTCAATTTAACTATAGTTGAAAGTACAGTATATTTTTAATTAGGAAGAAGTATACATCTACATTATTTAATTATATAACATTAACCTGAAAATTTTTATTATATTTAAATATACATAATCTTATATATATATCTGTATTACATATACACAATACTATACATTTATTGTCATTTAATTAATAAAAATATTTAAAAAATAACTTGATACTTTACCTTGAAACAGACAATATAACTTATAATATGATGATTATTATTATTAATAACCTAAATAAACAGAATTAAGATTTTAAACAGGTTTACATTATTCCCATTTATGATCAATGATCATAAATAGTTTATTACTCTAATAGTTATTTTAGTGTATGGACAGATTTAAAAATACAAGTGGAACTTATTTATGCAAAGCCTATAAATATTTCAATAGTTGGGAAGTAAACAAATTATAGAAAAATTTGACTGAATAAACAAACCTATTCCTTGATGGAAGAAGGAACTGTTCGAATATAAACAAATGAGATCGTAATTTAATGTCATTTGATCATTTGAAAATCACTTTCACCATCTCAAACTCAGACTTTCATCAAGTATATGAGATATGTTTCGTTCTACTATGCGCCATCTTACGTCGACGAATTACGAGCGTAACTAATTTTTTGGATTGTAAAA
>NW_019387726.1:0-9348 GCF_000671375.1 Centruroides sculpturatus | reverse complement strand
AAATGTACACGTTACATCTCTATCTTCACCCGTGAGAAAGTATTTTTAAACATTCTGTCCAAGCGAAGTTTGAAAAATTTTCTATACTTTTTTTTTAAAATATTATTAAATCAAATTTAAATATTTATAATGTTTTAGCCAGGAAAATTAGTTTCTTCAAGAATCATAAAATAAAAACGATTTTTACCAGTCGAAATTTTACAAAGTTAAAGTTTAAATTGTGAATTATTAAAACTCTCTTTTATTACTTTTTTTTTCATTTGCTTTCAAGATTATAAAGTTATACATTTTTATAAGTCTAGATTTTTTTTCTTTAATATGAATTTAACGAAGAATCATCTCTGTTTTAGTTTCGAAATTCCGAAATTTTACACTTATAAAATGATAAATTAATAAATTAATATTGAGAGGAAATCGCTTATTTAAACAGTTTTTTTTCCNTTAAACAGTTTTTTTCCTTTAGGTAAACATAAGCGAGATATGTTTTCTTTTTATAAAACATTACTTTTATATTTTCTTAAATATTTAAAGTAATAAATAAATAAATAAAAAACCACAGAATAGAGCGTTATTGAAAAATTGAGATGGTTTTTATTCTTCTATTTTTACTTTTTACGTCGTAAAATTTTTATAAACGGCAGAGACGAATAAAAATATTTCAATTTAAAACAAAACAAAACAAAGAATTTTTTAAAATCTTTTATTTTTATTGTAGAGAAGCGCATAAACAGGAAAACATTTAATTTTTTTAATTTAATTTTGAATAAAACTTAGATTTGTTGCGTGTAATATTATGCAGATAAAAAGAGAAAAATAAGCGAAGAAATTCAAATATTCGATTTTGAAACGCGACAGGAGTCTCATAAATTGCAAAGAACAAGCGGACTACTTCTCCCTCAAAGTTGCACAGTTTGTTTATCCGTGAAGAAATAAGTGTTTTCACAATACCCGATTCTTTCTTGGTATTTTTTTGTGGACCGAGAAGACTTTGTTGTTTTCTGTTTCTGCTTTTGCTGACAGAATCCTTTGTCACAACATTCCGTTTTCTCAGCATGTGGCATGTTTCTTTACCGATTTTTTCAGTCGAAAAATATTAGAAAGATTTTATTCTTTTCCTTTATATATATATATTTCTGTTTTTTCCACGTTTGATTTAATTATTTATCAATTTCTGAATCGAATTTATGTTATAAATATTATAGTAAACTGTAATTTTACAAGCACAAAGTTGATTTTTTTCGTTGTTTTTTCCTCTGAAAAGCGAGATAATTTTTGCAACTTTTGAGAGTGTTTCATAAAAATGTCAATTCTTTATCTGATTGCTGTCGTGTTTTAAAAACAAAGTGTGCAAAGTTGTCATTTTTTTTCTTCCTCCTTGCTTCTTGGTTGACTATAAAAACAAACATGACAGATTATGCCAGAACTGATGGTTCAATTAGCTTCTTTGACAAACACTTTATAAAATGCATACCTGATTAGAAAGTAAAAAGGTATTCTAGCCAGACACCTATCTTCTACCTCCTGTCACTGTTACAGATAAGTTTAAATAAATGATCCGGTATCATTGTTTGTTTAGTGATTTTTGCTTCTGGGTAGTGAACTGAGTTATAGAATGGTATTTGTGACAAGAACAAATGATCTGTCAACGATGGGGAGGTGAGACTATCAAGCGATCCTGTTTTTCTTGTCAAGAAGTTTGATTTTATGGTCGGGAAGGAGGCATTTTCCTCTTCTAAATTGAGATACTTTTGACGTTCGTCTCTCGACAAACATCGATGCTAAATTTCATTAGTCACGCGTTAAAAACATGATTTATTAAACTTTCTTATTTACCAAATATCTACGTTAACCATTAGTCACGTGACAAATCATGATAAGTCGACTAAAATTAGCCGAGTCGGCAAATTTGGGATTATATTATCGATAGTATAAACGACGGAGAAACTAGAGATGCAATAAATCACTCGATGACTGCGCTAAACTTTAGAACTACCCAAAGGATAACATTGTTATGTATATTAAACTCATTGTTTTTAGGCACGATTTTAATTTGATAGAACTTAATTAGCTAATTATAATTAAGTATTAGCTAATTAAATTCCAACAAATCACATTAGTGTCATAGCTCATTATGGAGTAATTGAATATTAAAAACATATTCAAATTTTACGACTTACTAATTATTTTGAAGTAATTATTGTACCTGAAGTTATAGTTAGAGAAAGCCACGTGTGACACTGAAAACGCTAGAGGAATTCTAAAGTTTGTTTGCCTGGGAGATTTAAATGTAATTAGCCGAACATTCAATCTTAGACCAACAAGTGTCTGGCACACTCTGGAGATTCGCAAATGCTCCATCAGGGATAAGTGATCATCATATTAATAATACAGTAGCAGAAGTGAAGTAATCTTCAGATTGATTTATACATAACTCAAGCTTTCCAATTTAATATAACATATGTACCAATAGCTTAGCTGAAAGGTAATCCCCTTTGCTTGTAAAAGTAATATCTGTTCCTAAGTGTAATAAATCTTGAAAAGCAGAAGGAAAGGCATTCTGTTTATTGATTTAGTGTAGAGTGTTTGTTCTGTCTCTTAAATTATAGTTTTTTTCCCGATATAGAAGTTACTTTCATAAATAAATACCTGTTTCTCTTTAGGGTTTTAAATCCAGATGAATTTTGAATGCCCCTGTAAAGATGGTTCTTCCGCAAGACTATGAGTAGTGCAGTGAAGTATCCGGACATTTGTTATTTCTTCAAACGGTTTTATTTATTTAAAAAAGCGTATTGTTAGATAAATGCAATGAAATTTATCAGATTATAAAATTTTAAATTGAAAAATATACCATTGAAGGGCAGTAAACGACGGCTAAGGTGTTTTTTCTGTGGGTTGTATCAGAAGGTGAAGATGTAAGGTAATATGTGGTACTTGGGTAAAAATATATAGAAGGAGAATTCTCCGGTAATCTCTTTGCTGACCGCTGTGTTTAGAAACGGAGATCGATGTCCAGAAAATCCTACCTCTAGGCGAGGTAATAAGATTTTCTTCCGTCGTAGACGCCTTCCTTTGCTCGTTGAATTGCAGAATGTAAAAGCGAAATAAATCGCCCAGAATAGCGAAAAAAGTGCAATTTATTTTAAGGGTCTTCATTTACATTTTCTTTATCAGTTTTTATTGATTTTTCTATCGTCTTTATTTTAAGAGACTCGCGGCGCTTCTAAAATAATGTCGATAAAATTTGATGATTAACAAAAAATTTGGCTTATTCCGTGCCGTACGCCAATTGTGTAAAGAAGCGAAAAGAGTTTGTCTAGTCTCGTTGCTGGCTTAATCAAACTAGAGTGGACATTATCATTCCCGTTAACACAGCGATAACGGAACAAAACAGCGTTAATAATCCCCTCTATCAGCCATGGGAGGTCGTGAAGAGGGAAAGCAACATTCCCAAACAATCAAGCGTCCGAATCAAAACAGAGATGAGCCCATTCCCCACCATTATTAGGACTAATGGAAGACCACCTGTCCTTTTTATGAGGTAGCAAGCAGAAGCCATAAAATGAATTGTTTCTTCAAAGACCAAGCAATCGTGACCAGCTTAGGATAGTTATCTAACTGACAACTGTTTCATTCACTGTCCCTCTATAGGGTCAACGTGGTAATGACTGTCCTGTGACTAAAGCCAGCCCTTGGCACTTAAGCAAAGATTGATGGAAGCTGGGATTTGCACAGTCGCCATTTTCCGTTTTCCTACCATCAAATATTTAGTATTCGCTAGGTGTAATGTCATAATGTAATGAGAATCTGTGGAATTTGTACGTGAAATATCGGATGCTGATTCAATGCAGATACTTGAAGGTATTTTCTCATTTGGTCTGGAATCCTTTTCTTCTGTGTTGCCTGTAATGAGATGTTAAACGCCATATACAACGGAATAGTTGAAACAGGAATTCTAGACCATTTTAAGATAGTCTAAGAATTCTATCATCGAATTCTCCAATTCTAATTGCTCCGATTTAATTGACGTGGATAAAATAATTATGCAGTTTGTAGAATGGATGAGTTATTCATTTAAGATTTTGATAAAAATTTTCCAGAAATATTCTAAGCTCGGTGGAATCGCGTTTTAGAGGAATTATTAGGAATTAATTACACAGAACTTAACAAAGCTTCTATGTTGAAATCAACAAAATCGAAAGCAAAATTTATCTTTATAAATCAGTTTCAATCTTGCATCGAGTATTATTAGCCTTACACGATTATTTTGGCATATATCAGACTGAATCATCTAAGAAGCTGAAACTTACAATGGCACACGACAGGGTGATAAGTATGCAAGTCTCGTTCTTCACAGGTCCCTTCAGATCGATGCCCAAGGCAGTAAGCGGGTCGCAGGGCCTTGAGGGGAAAGGCCAGTTAAATGGTTTTGTATTGATCTGTAGCAGTCACGCAGATCCGGTCAATAGCTATAAGTTTGCTAGATAAAGAAATACGGTTATTACTTAGATGCGTACAAGTGCAGGATATGATCAAGGTCGTCTTTTTTGCTTATGGGCGGTAACTATGTGGATAATACCTCCATCAGAAGATTTAGTGGGGAGAGAAGATTCAATGAGAGGAGCTGCCTTGTCTCTCTAAGTGATTGGAATGTAATTACATCAACTTTTATCTAAAGTGACATTACCTACCGCTTTGGGAGATACAGCACCATCCTAAACTATCTTCGGACCGTAGGATCCATGATACTTTCTTCCCAAAGCATAAATACTTATTAAGGAGGGAATTATTTGCCTTCTTTTATATAGCTTCTTATATAAGCAATTTTCCAACTTCAAACGAATTACATTATTGGAGTAATTTCCCTCATTCCTTGATTTTCCTTATGAGGGAATATTTCTCATTCCTGTATTTCTTGGTTGTTATGGTAACGTCTTTCATTTCGTGATTCCTTCATTAATGAGGAAACTCTCCTTATTCATTATTTTAGAAGCTGGCTTAAAAATGAAAAAAATCAAGGAATTCTTTTCATCGACTAAAGAATTTCCCTCTTTTAATCGTTAATAAGAGAATTATTTTTAGTGCTCTGAGAATGAAAGATATTTCCTCAATATTTTCTTGATAAATCATACGATTTATCTTTATGATTAAGTCTCTTTTGGTTAATAATATACTGATATATATTTATTTATAACATTTTGTAATCAGCAAGTTTTTGATTGGTTTTAATAAATATCAAATATTAATTTAATAAATAATTTAATGAAAATTTTAAAAAATGATAAATATTGTTCCAAGGTATTGCTATTAAACCAACTATTGAAATTTTATGATCAGGTGAAAGTAATGGTTAGAGTTTGTCCTGCTAAACCAGCTACAGATACTAGTTCGACATTTTTGAATATCGACAGCAGGAAGAAGCAAATAATCGTGTATGATCCTTCGTCTTGCGGCTTATCGACTCCAGCAGAAAGAAGAGTTGGAGTTTCTGCACCAAAGATATTTGCTTTCGATGCCATCTATTCTCCAGACGAGACTCAGGTATGTAAATCAATAAGATATACAACTGTAAATCCCTATAGTTTAACGCATAATGTAACATTTACAAGTAAATCTGGTAGTTAAGCCTCTTAGGTCTCCATCAAACTTTGTCAAAATGTTTATTAGATTTGGATACAACTATCCTGTGCTAGAAGAGATCAAACAAACGTCAATTTGAAAGAGTCTTTAATGTTTATGGACGTCAAATAATATTAATGAGATTATAAAGAAGTTGAGAACTATCTCTCTGAAGTCATTTGTAAGTTTGTTTACTGCCAAGAGAAATTATTCATGAACAGCTTGCCAATATAATAATTTAATAAAGATTAGATAATATAATGAATTATTAAAGAACGACGACTCTCCAAGAAAAGTAAAAGTGCTTTTTCTTGATATGAATTTAGAATATTTTGAGATATTCCTTCTGTGGTGTACGTAAACAGATGCAAAAGTATCCGCATCATTGCCTACTTATAGATAAAATTAAAAACACGAAAATGTTTACAGTTTAGTAAATAACATAAGAGATATTCATAGTTGGAAATATAGTCTCTCGCAGGAGTAAAATTATTTATTTTTTTGTAAAAATCATTAGAGCATAACATGACAGACAGCTAGTTGCAGAAACTATATCTACAGTAATAATTTTAGAAATAATGTAGAGAAGTGCCAGCACTAGTGATGTTGAAGTACTATACAACTTTTACTGACAAGTAAAAGCTATCGTGTGACCGAAACTCAAAAAGAAAGACAAAGAGGTCATTACTAATATAGTGTACTCGTGGGAGTTAAGATCCGAGATCTTTTTCACGTTTTGTTAGAGTTATTGCAACTCACAAAAAGAAATCGAATAGATTTCGACGTATTTTATAGAGTTTTGATGTTTTACATCATTTCCCCACCGATAAAGTCTAAAATTGATTTGTATTTAAAACCGATTTTATGCTTCTGACATTTTTCTTTTTATATTCTTTCTATACTTATAGACAGAAGTTTGTTCCAGTTCTCTTACAGAAGTTATTCAAGCAGTAGTTAATGGAAACGATGGCTGTCTCTTTGTATACGGACACTCCAAGTTAGGTGAGTACAGATTTTTTCAGATAAATAATTAAATAATATACAATAGATTATTATTATAAGTTAGTACATAAAATGATATTATGGAGTTTCCAGACAGTTAAAGAACCTCGTAAAATTTATGGAGGGCTATCAGAAAATTATAATCGTAAAGTTGTAATGGAACTCATTCATAGATTGGCGTTTTATTAAGAACTACTGGCTTTTTACCAAGATTCTTCTTTGCCGAGTTGCATAAAAAAGTAAATTGACGATATGCAGAACAATAGCACTTGTTCGTAGCTCTCGAGACTTTTATTCTTTTTAAACAGAACGAAAAAATATCCTATATAACTACTGCTTTTAAAAATACTTTAGTGTTTTTATTTCTTCGAGGATCTTTTATTGATTTTCATAAGCAATTCTGCGCTTATAAAAATTACAAAATCCGTTGGAATGATTGAACTATTGCATTAAATTTGACAGCTATCAGCCTCTCACCTTTATTTGCTGTATATTTTAAATAGTTATCGCATTCCGAGTTAAATCGAACCACAGACTGGCAAAAGTCGAAGAATTTTTAAAATTAAATATAATCGCATGTGTTTTAATATAAGATTTTAAAAATGTTTATACATTTACGCTTATAAATTTATATAGGGTTATATAAAGTATTCTTTACAAAGTCGAGCAATACGAAACTACAAGAATCCGTATCAGATATCATTGTATTGTAGTATTATATGTCTGTCGTGCAATATTTTTTCATCGATAAACATATCTTTCATTTTCAAAGATACCTTTTTTCATTGAAAATTCCAATTCCCAAAATGCCAAGCAAAAACTCCTTTTTGGAATATTGCTGACTGTTGAAGCAAGTTGCTGCGATGGTAGTCATTCGTCACTTCTTCTCCCCGAGGATGCATCACGTGCTGAATTCAGATACAGATCACACCCACAGTAAAGAAAAGTTGAATTCAACCCGTCAGAGCAGATGTGAGAATAAGACGTGGCCTCCACATCTTTTCTCCCCCCTCCGACCTGTCATAATGCTAGCTAATGCCTTTCCTGAAAAATATTCGCCACTCCTAAATTGAGTTTTGATTCGATTTAAAAATGACCTTTATATAAAACTTCTGGCATATTTATCATGTTTATATAATTTAAATCAGTTTTATAAAATTTTCTCCCGATTCTTAAGACATTTTCGTGCCTTATGCATTAAACATTATTTAGACGAAACGTTTGTTTAAGCATATTTAACGAATTTAAAGTGAAATTTTCTAAGGAAAAAAATCGTTTAAATTAAGTAAAAATTAATCAGAAATAGTTGAAATGTCCTTCCTGTTATCGCATAGTAGCTAACGTTTTATTAAATAGAATAAGAAGCTGTCGCGAAAGCTGTTCGAATAGAAGGTCACGTCTCTGATTTAATCAATGAAAAAGCAATTTAAAACTACTTTACACAGTTTTAATTGCTGGCCGAACAAATTTATTTTAAATTATTTTTATAATAAACCATGAAAATCGAGTCTAGATTGACAGAACGTATTACTAAGGACGATAACCTTTTACCAATGGCCACGCTTTCTAAAGACATTAAAACTATATCAGAAAAATTATTTTTGGGTAGAATGAAGAGGAAACGCTCAGATTTCAATCAATTCTCTCCAACTTGACACATAATTGGCAGCAATGCCACATCCTTATAATCTCAATCGATGGTGATATGAGAATCAAACCAAAACACGGTGAAAAATTTTTCATACAATTTTCAAAATCCTACAGGATTACGAAGGAGAGAAAACGAAACTCTAATCGATACAATATTTGGATATATCCTAGTACCAAGAGAGGGAAAAAAACACTGTTCCTATTGGAATATATCATCTCATATCAATACTTTAACATTATCACTAAGCAAGAGATTTATGCTAATTTTTCTGCGAAACAGTTAATACAAAATAAAAATCGAAGAAGGTTAAGACATAGAAAAAGTGGATCGCACTTCCAAGATGTCAGTCGAAATTAAAAAATAAAAATAAAAAAAAGGATAGAAAGGCATCTCCGAACGAATAACTTATCTTCGTTTTTCTCATACATTCGGCAGGAGCAGTAAAAAAAATCAATTCTCTTGCAATAATACGAAAAAAAAATAAGTAGTAATGGGTTTAATGTAGCATTAAACATATTCGGTGTTTTTACTTTTGTAGAAAGGAGAAATTGATGGAGTTACAGGTACCACAAGGGCCATCCGAGATTAAACTTTTGCTTTTCTGTTGATGATAACTCTCATCTAGCTGTTTTACTTGTGAAATTATTTATTTTGAAATTTTTCGTTTACTCGGCCGGTTAGTTTGCCAAATAGGATAGAACACGGCGCCGAAAATACAGGAATAATTCAACAAATTTAACTTACGAAGCGTATATTAATTAAAAAGTAAATTTCGAAAATTTTCATTGACTTCATTTAGACCATTATTTGCAGAAGTTCTGACTAATGACGCAAAGTTACTGAAATTGCTTCCTTAAATGGGTGATTTTACTTCTACTAATTTAAAAAAAGGGGGGAAGAACAAGAAAGATTAAAGAACATCTTCCTATTAAAGAGTAACGCTCATATTCTCTGCTTATACTTTCATTTCATGTGCTGAAAGTTAAATTTGTAAGCACATTTTTGTATTTTGAAATTTTATTTGTAGAAAAATAAACTTTTACGAAATGAAAAACACCAGTAAATATAATTTACAACAT